>NW_027158012.1:28604-28997 GCF_002600585.1 Cystoisospora suis
CAAATGCTGCGCGCACATGGGGGCTCGTTTGCACGAGTCATGGAGTGGTTACATCTATTTGAATTCTGCCTACGTGTCTGGCTTTCTTTTGTCTATTATCGATGTTGTAACTGCCTGTCTCAGGTATGTGCTACGATCGGGGCTGATGAGACTCTGTCTGATCCAACCGGCTCCGGTGTATCTTTGTGAAGTAAGACTGAGCTTTCACGTTATCGGTAGTGCCTCTCGACTCGCTACGGGAACATTTCATCCTGCTTATCAGGAGTGAGAGGCGACTGCTGTTGCACGTCGCACCGCCTTCCCCTGCGGAGCAGGCCCGGCGGAGACGTTACGCTCCACCCTCGCGTGGGCTGCTGCGTCCTCGACAGCAGATGCACGTTGCGGTGCCTCAAA
>NW_027158013.1:0-4179 GCF_002600585.1 Cystoisospora suis
CTCCCATATTCCTGGGTCGGACCAGTGTCGTGGAGCTTCGGTCTCGAAAACCGTGACAGTGTGCGTGCCAGTCCATGCTTGTGGAGTGAGTAGATACGAGAGAGACTAGTGTCTAATAGACCTTACGCCCTGTTGGGCACATATTCATCCAACGCAAAACGTGTTCGGCGACCTTCTGAGGACTCGACGAGTCCGGTTCGATCAGCGCGGGGTTTAACGCCCGACGTTCGGCGTGTGCCGCCGGAGAGGTGAGTAGCCCCGGATCTCGGGAGAGAGAATAGAGGGGCGAGAAGGAACTTTAGGGTTGAGAAAGGGTCAGGACACTGAAGAGAGGCTCAAGTAGCGGGCAGACAACAGAGGGTTGGAGTGGTAGTACCTCAGGAACGGGTCGGGGTTGGACTGAGCCACCCGTCGAAGGTTTGACCATTGACCTGCCCAAGGTCGATTGGCGCCCGGAGATATTAACGACCCGAAGGAGGCGGTCCACAGGCCGACACTCACGAGTTCCACGTGACTGACGGCCATCCTGTGTGCGGCAGGTATCGACGGCTAGACCGCTCCGCTTATAGAGTACTCTGTCTGGAGGGTAAGTCTTGGGTGACTCCCGCGCGGGCTTGAGGTCAGACTCTGCGTCGGGAGGAAGAATCCTGAGATCGGTGACAGTGAGGGGTAACCCTCTAAAACGCGCGTCTTCTCAGGGTCGGGTTTGATGCCTTTCTCGTTGACAACGTGTCCTAGGTAGGTAATCTCTGGTAAAGCTAAACGACACTTTCTCAGGTTTAGTTTCACCCCCGCAGCTCTGAAGCTATCGAAGACCATCCTCAGTTGCTTTAGGTGTTCCTCAAACCCTTTGGAGAATATAACGATGTCGTCTAGATACACAAGTGCCATGGTCCACTTCATCCCACCTAGAACTGCGTCCATCAGCCGCTGAAATGCTGCCGGTGCATTGCACAACCCGAAAGGCATTACATTAAATACGTAGAGTCCCGCGTGTGTAGCAAATGCTGTTTTCTTCTTATCTTCGTCAGCCACGGGTATCTGCCAGTACCCTGATGCCATATCCAATCTGCTGAAGCAGGTCGCGCCCCGTAGAGCAGTAAGGAGGTCGTCAATCCGTGGTAGTGGTTAGACGTCCTTTTCAGTCACCTTGTTGAGCTTTGTGTAGTCTACACAGAATCGCCACAAACCCTCCTTCTTTGGGACGAGGACCGCACCACTGGACCAAGGAGAAGTGCTTGGCCCTATTATTCCTTGGGCTTCAATTTTAGCAATTTCCTGCTCCAAGACAACCTTCTCGGCGGGGGACTTTTTGTAGGGCGGAGTGGAGCAAGGCTTGGCTGTCCTTGTGTCAATGGTTGCTACCGCGCCTCAACACTGCGTAGGAGGGTCACTGGTAAACCTGTAAAGATCCCTGTATTTCCGTAGTAGGTCCTGCAGTCTTTTGAATTCAGTTGCCGTCCTGTGAGTCCGCGTCACTTTGAGGGACGGCACCTCATTTTCCCATTCATCTTGCTCTAGTATAGTTGCGTTAGTCTGATTGCTGCTCTGCGTGCACACGCAGCTTACTGCTGGTTTCTCCGCGCATTCCTCAATCCTCGCTACTATCGTGCCTGCTAGGATGCGGCATGGTTTTCGTGTGAAGTTCATGAGTAGAACGCGATTTATCCGCCCTCGTGAGTACCCGTGCACCGCCACGAACCTCCGCGCGTGGGCTCCTGGTCCATAGAAGGGGGTTATACACATTGGTCTCGAGAATTCCTCCGAAGGCTGAACCTGCACGAATTGCTCGCAGCACGCTGGGATGGAAATTGTTACTGCCGCTTTCAGTAGAATCGTGTTCACAGTCGTCCCGAGCAAGGGGACGGTTACTTCCGGGAAATCCGCAAACCGAAGGCACCTTGCGATGGGGTCCACTGTTAGCCTCGCAAGGTACTGGAACCCAAAGCGAACAATTTCATTTTCCACCGAATCCTCAACTACGAGGACGGTATCCCGGACGGCTGCTGGCCCCACTCTGAATAGAACATCCGCTGAAGCGATTACTGGCATTTCGCCAAGTTTACAGCTGAATCCACGCATTTTGCGATCTTCGGTACGCTCGAATAGCACTCCCACATTTTGCAGCTGTCGGGCCAGCTGTTTGCCAATTATGTTCTCGTCCGCGCCCGAGTCCATTAGCATTTTGACGCGGATTCCCTCTACTGTTCCCCACACTCTTGCGCTACACTGGTATGAATCCCGTCGATCCAAGTTCGATACCTTGCACAGCTGTGGTACTTGTGCTTCGTCCGCGGTGAAGCACTCCACGCCACAAGCAAAAGAGACCTTTTTCGTTGGGCTGCGCAACCGCCTTGGCCTCCCGACGGGTGTGGGTGAGTGGCGTGGCTCCCTTGATCTGCTACGTGTTGGCGTACGACTCGTGCTCCTAGACTGCCGCCGCCTGTCGGTCTGTCGCCGGTTTGGACTCGCGTGCTGGTTCCTGCCCGTGAAGATTCTCCGGCGGGCAGCCAGGTTGGTCATGCGGCACTCCCGTTCCTGGTGGCCAAATCCCTGACAGTTCCTGCAGCGCGTCATCCCCTTATACCAGCAGTCGTTGACGTCGTGTCCTCGCTTCCTACAGAGGCGGCACTCCGTGCGCGGTTCCCCGTAGCGCCGCCGCTCTATTTTTGCCGCACGGTGTGGACAATCTTTTGCCCAGTGTTCGTGTGATCCACACTCGAAGCAGCGGCTACCGCGGTCATGTCTCAGTTCATTGGCCACTAAAATGCTTGCCGGTGGTGCCGCTGGCAGTTGATTGGCTTTCCGCTCTTGTAGGTGTTCGCCGAGGGCAAAGGCTTCGGCGCGTACCTGTAGTTGGTCCAGGGTTAAGTGAGTAAAGTCTCCGCAAGCTACCACCATATGAGTCATCCTAGCTGGGAGGGCCTCCAAATAGGCGCTTCGCAACGTCTCCTCATCCTAGATGGCAGAAGGTGTCTTTAACTTTTCACACATTTTCTTTTGTAAGTTTCTTAGTTTCAGTAGATAGCCTCTCATTTGTGCGGGATTGACCCACACACTTTTGAGGTCGTCCAACTTGCGTTTGTAGTAACCTAACGGATACCCCTCGTAAGTAGGATGCTGCACTATCAGTTGATCCCTCATCTTTTCATACCTCGGCCCGGGCTCGGAGAGGCGGGGGAGGAGCTCCGCGTGATATTGGTCGGGTAAGTACTTCAAGAGGGCCTTGACCTTCCATTCGTCGTCACGGCTCGGGAAGTCTCCTTTCGTTTCTAGGTGTATGAACCAGTCCTGGGGGTCCGAGCTATTGTCAGTGGGGTAAGCGGGTAAAGGGTCCAGTTGAATCTCCGTAATATATGGTGCTCTTTGCCCGTTACCGTCTTGTCTCTGGCTGCTGAGTAGTTTGGCTTCAAGCTCCGAGAGCTTCACCTTAACCTCCGCAAGCTCACAAACATTGCGCTCCTAACTTTCCGTTAACAGGCGTACTCTGTCTTGCAGCTGGTCACGTTACCGCTGGTGCAGTTCTTCGGCTCGCCTCTGCATGGTGCGCATTTCCGCCAGTGCTTCCTGGAGCTTTCCGATCAGTTGGTCCTGTAGTGATTGGCCTGTCACTACGGAGGATTGCTGCATATCCGTCGGGGAGCTGGTTTCCGGCGCCTCCTCCTCTGCAGGCGATATGCCTCTCACGCTCTCAGGCGCTCCAGGAGTTTGCGCGAATGCGCGGCGTGCCCTGTTCCCTGTGGAGCGAGGCATTCTTCTTTCGTTCCGGACAAAAAAAAAATCACGGACGAATACAACAGAGAATCCTGCTCCGATGAGCCGCTCAAAAGGTGTACAGCGAAATCCCACTTCTGACACCAACAAATGCTAACGCACACGGTTGGGTCCAGATCGTCCTGTACTGCCACGAGGGGGCACTAGTGGCTCACGGATAAGGCAGGCCCGTAAGGATTCCGCTTAGGACAATTCGAAAAACCATGGCTGTTCCCGCAACTCCGTTCCTTTCACCGAACCGCTCCACCGTGTCACGCACCGTCACAGTGATCAACCACACCTCACACACACTAGACCACAGCACATCTTTTTTTCCCCGGGAAGAGACCGCTGCCGCCCTGTCGGTGCAGCTCTCCCTTTTTTTTGTGTACGACAATGGCGGCATCAGTCGGTGAGTCAGTGTAG
>NW_027158014.1:0-347 GCF_002600585.1 Cystoisospora suis
AGAACCGACAGATAGACTTCGGTATAAGCGAGGTGTCCATGACTGGCCGCTTTCTATGAAAAGGACTAATTCTCGTGAAGAATTTCTCTAGGAAAACTTCTCGGAGAAGTTGTCTCATTTCCCTTTTTCTTCAAGAAAGAAGATGTGGCAAGCCAAGGTTTCTCTTCCGAGAGAATAATGAGAATGAAAATGATGCGACAGAAAAACGACGCCTCGAGTGATGCTTCCCTAGTCACGAGATGAGATGTCTTGTCTCGGCTTATATACGGAGATCTTTTGAGTGCTGATGCAAGGTGTGTATATACACCTAGATAGAATGCGGGGACACATGCATGCATATATAGAGA
>NW_027158014.1:429-18574 GCF_002600585.1 Cystoisospora suis
TTCTTTTTCTTCTCTCACATCCATGTTTTCTTCTTATCTCTTGGTCATATGCTATTCCACAGAAAGCTGTACTTTCTTCATACAGACCCAGACTTAAGAGGAGTAAAGAGGGAGAGTATCTTGCGAACACGAGAGAAGCTTTTTCTTCTGATCATTTAGACAGGCTCTCAGTGTAGACGAGGGTGTTTACACTTGCCTCATCGCACAACAAGTCCTGCCTTTCTGGGCTTTTCGCATGCCTCAAAAATAGAAAAGAAATAAATTCAAGCATTGATATAGATACAAAGATAGATAGATATATATAGATCTATATCTATATTAAGAAATAAATCCAACCATTGATATAGATACAAAGATAGATAGATCTATATAGATCTATATCTATATATCTAAATATGTATATATATGATGAGCTAGGGATTCAGCTACTCCCTTCCTACATAAAATCTTACGACTACCCCATTCGTTCTGTTCGTCTCTCTTTTATCTGTCTATAGTCTATCTATCTTTAATCTACCTATCTATCTTCAATCTATCTATCTATCTATCCATAATCTCTTTATCTCTCTCTCTCTCTTAGTCAGTTTCTATGTTCCCAAATCTGATAGAGGAACAAAGAGTACTTTTAACTTCGTCTTCACCTCTCTGCTTTCTTGATCTGTTTTATGGAGTGTACGTACACCCGGAATTACAACATAGAGACACAGATATAAGAAGAGAGAGAGAGGTGAAGATCGGCTTATGCACTCCAGAGGAAAGAAGAGAAATTTCAGTCGTTTCTCTCCTTCTTATGTCTAGAAGAAGATAAAAAGATATGAGTAAGTTAGTAGGAGGTGCCGTAGAGGAACCGCACAAGAGACCAAACCCCTTGGCATAGCGACTTCCCTCTTCCTCCCTGTCCTTGCTGAAAAATGCCTTGTCTATACATCTAAAGAGAGAGAAAGTAGATCTTTAGACATATGAAGAGGTACATATATATATATATAGATCTATACAGGTATTCTCACATCTAAAATTACAAATGGACGGCGGCTCCTCTCACGACCGTTCCTAGGAGTTATGAAGCCAACGTACCTACCATGCCTTATACGAATCTTCCCTTTCTTTGAATGCAGTCACCTCCTTCTACAAGACCGGCTCCCTCTCTACAGACAGCGAATATGAACCCCTGTGTACCTCCATATATACGGTGTTATGTAGTACATACATAGGCAGCAGATAAAAGACAACCTATGTATACGTAGAAGTCGAACTACTTCTATATTCATAGAAATATATATATATACATATATATATATATGTATATATATATGTCTGCCCTCTCTGTACAAGTGCAGTATAGGCATATCCGTGACGTATAGGAGACCCCAGAGGAGGGCTATCCTTTTTGCTTTGTTGTCTCTGGAGCTTCTTTCTAAGACCCTTCAAGAGTCTGCGGAAAAGAGAAGATAGAGAGACATGAGAACGGTGAGAGTCGTGTGGAGCTGTGCCTGTGGAGAGGTCTCTCTTTCAGGCAGATCTTGTCTATTGTCGAAGAAATGACTATCGATAGGAGCTAACTGAAAGAAGTATCGGCATGGCATGTGCACGCACCTCACTTGCATGCACGCATGCATGCAACGTAGGAAAGTATTGAGGTATTCGGAGAGGAGCAAGTATAGAAAGGAACACTCATCCAAGAAATTAATGCAGTCCATTGCTTGACCTTAAGACATGTGTACAGATGTGGACCTCGGCCGTTTTCTCCTTCTTTGAAAGAAAGAAAGAAGAAAGGGACTTTATCCTCTTCGTTCGTGGCTCTCTTCGTTGTCGAGTCTATCCATTCTGTCTGTCTAGCTACGCCCAGCTACGAGCTCTTTTTCTTTTGAGTTTTCTCCCTTCATTTATTTCCCTTTTCACATCCTTCTTTCAAGAAGCTTTGAAGAGAATAGAAGCAGTCGAGGAAACGAACAGAGAAAGAGAGAGAGCGAGAGACGTCCAGGAGGTTCTCTTTTTCTGTCGAGAAGAAATCGGAGATGCAAAGATCTACAAGAAATTGAAGGTAGAAAGATAACTAAGTTACTTCTTCATGAAAAGCCTGTCTGTAAGATAGACTCTGTGCATCTTTTCTCTTGCCTTCTGTAGCTTCTTCTCTTTTCGTAGACTGCACTCTCTTCACTTGATCGATATGCCCTCTATCTTTTCGTACTTCTGTATCTGTTAGTGATCTCTTGGACTAAGAAAGAGTGAGAAAGAAAGATTGGAGGAGATGAGGAAGTCAGCTTCTGTACGTCTCCCCTGAGACAGAGGTGTACGTACACCTCAGTAATAGAGAATGAGAGAAGACGTCGAGAACTTTGAAGAGTCGACTAGGATCTTTCATTTTCTATCTTAAGAGAAGAAGATCTTTTTCTCTCTTCATCTCTTCTTACTTCAAATATGAGGGTTGCTCTTCTTTCTCTTATCAAAACTCCCTCTCCCCCTTCTTCGTCTGTCTCTCCTCCTTCCTCTCTCATTTCGCCGTCTTCTTCTTTCCTCCCTCCTCGACCTTCTTCTTCACCTTCTTCTCTCATCTCTTCATCCTCTCCCACTGTCTCTCCTCCTTGTTTCTCTTCTTCTTCTCCTTCTCTTCCTCTCTTTTATCTTTCTCTCAAACCTTTCTTTTCTTCTTCTTCTTCTCTTTCTTCTTCTTCTTCACTCCTTGACACCCATGCCGGCAGGGACTTCTCTAGATCTATTTCGAGAGATGTCTTTTCTCCCTCGTTTTCTTCTTCACTTCTTTACAAGTCTCCTCCCTTGAGTCTACAAGTCTCCTTCCCTTCCTTCCATGGAAATCTTCTGAAATATTTTGATAGAAAATTGCCAAGAGAAAGTCTTTTTACTCCACAAAGTTCCTTTCTTCTTCAGACAAGGCGGGGCTTGAAGTTTGTGCATCCGCGGCATTGGATTCTACAGTGGAAAATAAGACCAGGAGATCAGGTAAAGAAAATCTCCCTCTTCTTTCTTTCTTTGATACATTCTCACTTCTCTTCTTCGTCATTCTTTTCTTCTTCTTCTTCTTCTTTCATAGCCTTGTATGTGGGAAAACGTGGAGACTGTGTGAGAGATCTCGTCTTCTTTCTTACTCTTCTCTCTCTGCTCCTTTCTCTCGTTCCTGTCTTGAGTGAAACGTCTCTTTTCCTTCTTTCTTCTTTCTTTCTCTTTCATTCACCTATCTCTCTTCGATCAAACTCTGCTATCCTCTTCCTTCTTCTTCTTCTCTTCCTCCTTCCTCTCCTTTCTTCTTCTTCTTCCTTTTCATCTTCTTTTTCTTTTCTTCTTCTTCTTCCTCTCCTTTCTCTTCGTCATCGTTTTCTCTTCGCTGTTTCTCATCGCCTCTTTGTCTCTTGCGACTTGTCTGTCTCTCTCTCTCTGTGTCTCTCCAAGGTCGTGGTCATTTCAGGAAAGTACAAGGAGACAAGAGGGACAGTCTTGCAAATCGATAAGATGAGGAACGGAGTGGCTGTCTCTGGAGTTAAAGAGGTCAGAAGTTGAAGACAAGAAAGAAGTGCTATAGCTTCTCTTCTCTTTTCCTTCTCCATCTTCTACTCTTCTCTCTCTCACATATATACACTCCTCGTGAATAGAAAAAGTGTCTATATCTAGATATGTCTCTACATGTATAGGTAGGTAGATGCATTCGTCGATGTTGTCGATGTCTGCAGTGTATATACACCCCAACAGAAGGTTGAGAAAGGATCAGAAAAGGGATCTGTTTCTCATCTTTCTCTTTCTTTTCTCGAAGAAGAAGAAGACATGAAAAGACACCTGGAGATCAGCTAGGCCATCATCACCTGTCTTTCTCATCATCCTTTGTAGATACTTCACATCTCTATCACTATACACTTACATCTTGTATTATATAGATAGATGTGTATGTGTGTATAGGTGTAGTTCTTTTTCTCTTCCTTTTCTTAGATATTTCTCTTCGTCTCTTCTTCGCCTTCGTGTGCTTGTCTCTCCTTGTCTTCTTCCTTTCTCCGTTCTTCCCTAAATTCCTTCAAAGTTTCCTTTGCTTTTCTTTCTTCTTCTTCGACATGTCGTTTTTTCCTCTGCTTCTTATTTTTCTTCTTCTTGTTTCCACATTTGCATGCGGTGGAAATGACTTTCTTCCGTCATGTGTGAGGATGTCTCCTCTTCTTCTTTCGGTTTACCAAGAAAAGGAAAATCTTTCAGATAAAGAAAGAGGTTTCTTGTTTGTTTTCCTTTTCTTTTTTCTCCGTAGCAAAAGAAAGTTAAGAATGAGGATGGATCGGTCACGAGGATTCCCGGCTTAATTCACGTCTCCAACGTCATGCTCGTCGACCAAGCCATCGAGTCAGTCTTCATTCAGTACATCAGTAGACACAAAGACATATATATATGTATATATATATATATATGTGCATGTTATATGCATATCCGTATCTATATATAAAGATATGTGTATATCTATGCATAAAGACTTACTCAGTTGCATCTACCGAGGCAACTGAGTAAGTCTTTACGTGCATAGATACATATATATACATATTTTATGGATGTGTCTGTCTTTCTATCCATTTGTATAGATAGATACAGAAGATATATGCGTATCTGAATAGAGGCATATTCTTTGTCTACTTGTGTAAGGTGAACTAGAGACAGAGAGAGGAAGAAAACACCGGAGGAAGACAAGAGAGAGGACTAGAAGTTCTCTAGCTACGGTTTTGCGTCGGAGAGAAAAGTGACTCTTTCTCGAAGATCTCCATTAGCGCAAATGATCTCTCTACGTTCCTTATAGTCTATTGTGTCTTGAAGCGAAGAGACGGACTGTCGCTCAAGGAAAGAGAGAGAGAAAGAAAGAAAGAGACAGAGAGAGAGGATGAAATAAGAGGAAGAAAGACAAGACTGTGAAAAGGAGAAGACAGAGAAGTTAGGAAAGCGGTTGTCTTTGTAAGAAGGGATCGCGAATTTTTCACAGGAAATCGATAGGAAGGAATCTGTCTGGAAGGATGGGTGATCAGGACCTACCTGTAAGCGTGAATGGCTAGCTAGGTCTCAGACATTATCTCCTATGCACATCATGCCTCATGCAGAGCGTGGCTATCTCTTGTCTAGACACAAGTGCTCCATGTATTTCTCATGCCAACTTTTGACCCGTACACCTCGCTAGGTGCGTTGTCTACATCTCTCAGACTGTAGGGCGGATGTACGCCACATGTATGTATGAATATGTCTGTATGAACGTGTATATATGGATAGGAATGTATGAATTTGTATGTATGAATATGTATGTGTATGTGCGTGCTGAACCTTTCAGCATGCCTACGCGTGTGGCATTACGGGTGGATGATAAAGGAAATGTCAGTAAGTTTCTTCTCTCTTCTCCGTCGATTCATTCTTCTAAATATCCAAAGCAATCTTCACTCGCACCTTCCTCACTGTCTCCAGTGCATATCGTGTCTCCGTCTGGCTATATGTACGGACCTATGTATGAGTATGTATTCATGCATGTAGGTAGCTACGAGGTATGTCGCGTATGTTTTCGCTTTGCGTTGTGATGTCTTTCTCAAGTACGCTGAGAAGATGAACTCTGGGAATTCCGCAAACTCATGGACTGTAGAAGGGTGTGTCGACACTTCAGTCCCCAGCTGTACATACACCGCAGTGCCCAGGTGTACTACATTCACCTCAATGTCCAGGTGTACGTACACCCTAGTGATCAGGTGTACAGACGGTCCGACCGTCAGCTGTACATACACTACAGAGCTGAAGTGTACTTACTGCTAAATGCGTTTTAGTATTGTTTTGGCTCAACGGGCGTCACGTGAAGACGAAAATTTGTCGTTTTTCGTCCCTGTGCGATTTCTTGTCTTTTGTCTGGGGCGCGATCCTTTCAGTACGTATATCAAAGAAGAGCGGAATGGTGATACCGTGGCCAGATGGAGAAATGATTAAGTATGGCGACAATCGCAAATCACGTGAATTCTTGAAGAGTAAAGAAGAAAGAGATGAAGAGCTCCGACGAGAACGGAATGACGAACACGAGACTGACGGAGTCAAGGATACACCCCCAGAAATTGCGCTCGAGAGAACCTACGACTATCACCGGGTAATAATACAAACTCATCTACTCCTATCAGGAGGTATACATACGTCTTTGTATGGAGATGGATAAGTGCTCTATCTCTGTGTATAGGATGCTGAAATGTGTGTGATACTCTACTTCTCTTTGGTGCTCCTGAGTCTAGTGGCCCTACGCGTTGCACCCTGAAGAAAGAGCTGGCGGGACCGGGAGTTATGTTGAGGGTGGCTACCTACCTCTCTCGCTGTCTTTGTATCTCTTTCTCTCTATTTGTAGGTGCATGTGTTTTAAGGAGGTGTAGTGTCTGTATTGTCAATAGAACGCAGTAGGTGTTTGTCTTTCAATGAATTCAAGAAAGACGTGTTCGAAACAAGAAACGCATCTGTCTCTTGGAATACAGCGATTTCTTCCTCACGTGTACATACACCCGAATAAGACATCGAACACGTATGCTACACTAGCCTGTCACTCTGCTTGCATTCTACAGTCAACTGGACACACTATCACCATGTAAAAGTAGACACCTTTCTTTTTATTCTCTCTCGCTCTATGATTCTCTATGTCTGTATAGATGTATGGTCCCATCTTTCCAGAGCATGATGCATGCAAAACAGAATATGAAAAGAACGTGTTTTTCTTGTCAATGATGCTGCTGTCTGGACACCCCAGGACGTGGCTACAATGCAAGCACTTCGACAAATGATGACCAAGTACAATCGAGATTTCCGATGAATCCTGCACTTCTCATGAAGGGCCAGATGTCGTTCAAAAGAGATTTTCTATGCTGCCTCACGTCTTTTCTTCTGAAAACAAAGTGGCGAGAATTTCTGTATCAAACCAGGAATGATCCGTTGAAAGCGATACTATCTCGTCATTCCTCGAGGGGAGAATAGTGAAAAGGGAAGAGAGAGATAACTGTTCTCTCTCAAGTGTCACTACAGACAAGAAAAGGCAAGTGTCGGTATTAGAGATACCAGAAAGAAAGAATGAAAGAAGAGATGAAAGAATGAATGAAAGAAAGAGAGACATCTCCTCACTTGGCATAAACATGACTAAGGAACTTGCTTCTGTTTTTCTTAGAATGAAAGACAGACACCATGTATGCGGTTGGGTAGAGTAGATCTAGGAAGAGATGAATATCCACGCACAAAGAGAAGACGTGAGGAACCTGAGCGTGATCTCGGGCTATACGCAAACCTGTTCGCCTGAAAGAAAGACTTGAGAGATTATGAAATAAAGAGAGAAGGAAAGAAACAGAGTGGCCACATAAATGTATACGGAGATAGACGGATTAAAGACAGATAGATAGATAGATCAAAGATACATAGGTAGATAGATAGCTACATAGGTAGATAGATACATACATAGGTAGATAGGTAGATAGCGGTCGGGTGTCTAGGTGTATCTAGTCGTGAGTCCTACCTGTAGATGAGCTGAGAGAGAACTTTGTTAGGGTTCTACCTTCTCCGATATTTTTCCCGTCGTGATCGCTTCTTACATCTATCCCGACGGTGGCTATCCCGACGGTGGGGGGGCGGGACAAACCTTTTCTTTGAGAGACGAGAAGAGGAGAGACTGATCTCTTTCTGTCTGTGGAAACAGACAACGGGCTGTAGAGGGAAGGTCTTATAGATGGAGAGAAAGAGTTGTAAAGAGAAGGCTAGATGAGATGTCGAGAAGGGAAAGAGACCTCTCCCTAACCATCGAGAGGAAGAATTCACTCTTCTACCGTCGTGAAGGATTTTTCTTCTCTTTCTCTCATTCCTTCTGTCTTTCTTACGATTTAGCTTTTTATCTCTGCCTGGTTTTTCGGGGATAGTTCGAATTTTGATCCTTTTCTTTGGTGACAGGAGAGATTCATTTCTTTCAGACTGCCACGCAGTTTCTACTTGACATTGGAGTCTTCTTTCCCGTCGACATTGAAGTATGAATGGATCTCAAAAGTTTCTACGGCTGCACACGGAGAAAGAGTCTACCACCTCTCAGGTGTATGTACACCTCACCATGAAGGCCTCCTTCTGCCCTCTTTGGGGCAACAACAGAGGGCGGAGGATCCTTCTGTGAGAGGACCCCAGCAGTTCTCAAGAGACAAATCCCGAAGACAGTAGTCTCTTCCGTTATCATCATCTGGCATCTTTGTTCACTAATAGCGCGTTAAGAGGACTCCTAAGCAGACAGTAGAATACATGATCATGAGGAGTGTAGCGGTCGAGCTAGACTACGTGCGAAGGTTCCCCTCTAGGGAGGTGGGTAGCCATCTGAGCTCACTTTCTTAGTCACACAGGAAGAAATTCTCCATCACTTCCCCGAGGAGGTGGCAGTCTGCCGAACAGCCGAGGATCATACAGAGCCTGGCCCTAGTAGGTAGTAGAGGTGGTCTAAAGATCGTGGGCTAACTCGGGGCAACACGACGACTTGGGCAGCTCGGAGGTAAGAAAGGAACTCTCCGCAAGGTGGATTCTTTGGTGGTTTCTCTGGAATGCAACGGAGTGATTCATAAAATACACAACGGTCGCTTAACCACCCGCTCGTCGTTGCCAAGGTCTCTCCTATTCGGAGCATCTCTCTCTAGTGAGTAGGCGACTCCCATCAGGGATGAGAATGACGACGAGGCTTCTTCAGTCAGGTCCCTTAGAAACGCCGTTCGTTCCTGGAGATATGTCCATAGAGAAAGACAAAATGAGCTACGGATGGCTCTGTGCCTGTCTTAATAGAAGGGAAGAAAGCAGATAGACCTTGCTTCAATTTGGAGAAGTAAAACTAGGTTTCTATCTCTCTCTTTCTTTTCCGTTTCCCGGCTTAGCACAGAAGAGAAACATGGAAACCGATTCTCTATAGGTTCTGTGCTTAGAATATTCATTGGTTCGAATGAATACTAGGGTGCCCGCCAGCAGAGACGCCGTGGTGATGCAAACCTATTTCTTGGCTTTAGCGACCAAGACCTCCTCAACTTCTGTGTCTTTTTCTTGCGCAAGTTGTTTTCACAGGAGAGATAGGGGACTGTCTTTACTTTCGTCTTCCAGTGAAGAGGACATTTGCGGTAGAAGAAAAGACTTGCGCGGTTCATCTGGAGAACAGTTGCTGCAGTTAAGGACCTCCTGCAGTCAGGAAAGGGAAAGAGAAATCGAACTCAGAAGCAAAGCGGAATGTTGCATTACACTAATTATTCGTGTTGGTAGATGTGTATCTGTGGATTTGATATCAACGGGATGCTGGTCGCTTGTCTCTACTACTGTTAAAACATGCCGACAGTACGAATGTCAACGGGATTAAAAAATTCCAGTAGACTTCACGAGCCAGCGTGTTTCCCGCGTTTTAATCGATAGTACCTAGGAACTTTTCTCTCAGGTCCAAGAAGAACAGTTTCCTGCTGAGAGAAAACTAGGTGGAACCAAGGTCAAGAAAGATTAAGGCCTCCCATTAACTTTTCCCCCAAGAGGGCGGCTACCCGTTCGAGATTGTGTTGCCTTAGGTCTAAGCCCAGGCTACCGAAATTTCTGTGAGTATAAAATAACAAAAGATGCTGCTAACTCCTCTGCTGAACGTAAGACACACTTCTCTGCGACTTCGTCTAGATTCATCGAGGAAATCACAATGGCCGTGACTAGCTAGCTGGGTCGCAAAGTGACGAAGAGGAAAGAAAACGATTCCCTATTTTCGTTCTCTCTTGGACATTTTCCTGTTGGCATTCCCCGGAAAGCTCCATCCGGCGCAAAGATTCTTCCACAATGGTAGGCTTAAGGAATCGAACAAGAGAAACCTCTTCCGCTTGTTAGGAAAGGCAGACAGCTCCCGTACTCGAGAGCGCTAATTAGTCTGCTATTTACGCCGTTAGGGGCTGCCAGTGGCTGTGGTGATGTTTCTCTGTCCCTGGTCTTGGTGAAGGAAAGAGGTTGTCGCTAGGGACACAGACCGACCCACGATGAACTGGAGGAGGCCGGACGGGTAGAGAAATCGCTGGACGGGGGATGTCGTATGATGTGATCGATCATAGTGGTGTGACAGGCCCAGTGCACATCGATCGAGCTTGGATGAGGAGGAGCTGACCTACAGGTCGAACCAACAATGGCTTGCAGTTGCTTTCCTATGGATGCTCCTTTTCAATGTGCTTTTTCTCCATTCTTATCCCAATTTCTATTGGGTAACGGACTTGAGATATCCTCTCATCGCCTTCCTGTCTTTTCAGCTTCCATAGTCGGAAGAAACCGGTGAGAATTTTGACTAGAAACCGCGATTTCTATGACACACCCGTCGGAGAACGTCATCATAGAAAGTGGCTAGCTACCTAAATCGGCCGTAGTCGTGGCGGTGGCCGTGGCGGCCGGTCAGTGCTGCAGCAGTTGGTGGAGGACGGACATCGTGTGACGGCAAAGCATAGCGAGTCATCCATCTAGCCAGCCAGTCAGTCAGCTAAATGACAAGATGATAGGAAAGAAAGGTCTTGAGGGGGCGTAGTGTAGAACGCGAGTTATGGCTGGCGTCCTAGCCGGTTTCTGCTTGCCTTCATCGACTAGTACAACTATTATGTCGTTTTTTTGTGTTTTGTGAAGGAAGGAAAGTCCTTTCTTTTCTTTTCTTTGTTGAAACAGAGGCAACTTTGTTTCTTCTTTTCCCATCTATCCTTTTGTTTCTGTTTGGCGGTGTTGTTTTCTTGCATTCCGTAAGAAGAAGGAGGCTTCCCTCGTCGTCGTCGTCGTCGCGCTTTTCTTTCTCAAGAAGATGGCGGACGCGGCCCCAGCTGCAGGAGCGACACAAGCACAACAGCAAGAAGGGGGAGAGGGTGCCTTACCAGCCTCTTCTCCATCTTTCATGAGTTCGCCAAATCCAGCACAGAGAATTCTCGGTGAAGTGACGCAGCCTTCTGAACAGGCTGAAATTGTTGTCCAGCCTATTCCTGGTGTGGCAACGACTGTCGAGCGGACTGAGCTTGTTGAAGGGGCTTTTCCTTCTGAAGTTCCTTATCCCTATCCTCCTGTGTCAACCCAATTACCTGTCCCAGAAGAAGATGGAAGAGAAGTTGTTGAAGAGGAAGAGGCCGTCCAACAGGAATACTATTATCAACCGGATGAAATTGCCGGGGGCGCCGCTCCGTTAGCTCGTCCACCGCCCCAGGTGATGACAGCGTTAGGCCCTATGCCTTTACCACCGGAGATTCGCCGTAAGATTCCGGAGAAGTTTGTTGCGAAGCCAATTGTTGAAGAACGTGAAATTTATGTCGCGAAGAAAGAAGTTCAAGAGCGTACCATTGAGGTGCCCCATGTCCATTATGAACATAAGTTCGCGGAGGTGGCCCGCAACTTGAAGATCAAGAAGCTTGTTCCAAGAGTCAAGGAAGTTGTTAAAGAGATTCCCCGGGAAGTTTACAAGCCGGTGATTGAAGAGAAAGTGATTGAAGTGCCACAAGGCGTGAAATATGTTGAAGTGCCGGTTGAAGTGCCATGCAGTTACCCCCCCAAGATCATTCCCAAACCGAAGATTCAAGTTGTGGAGAGAGTTGTGGAGACCATCAAGCCGGTCGTGAAGGAGAAGATCATTGAAGTTCCCCAGACAGTTGTGAAGCAGATTCCTAAGATTAAAACGGTGGAGGTTCCTTATTATGTTCCACGATATGTTGAGAAGATCATTGAAGTGCCGTATCAACCTCCTGATGCCGGGACTCTCCCACCTATCATGGTAGGAGGTCTACCTTCCCGAGTTGCCGCGACGATGCCTACACCCTTCCAAACAGGTCCGATCCCTGCGTCAGCCTTGAATGAAATTAATCTTCCTTATGAAGCTCGCATTGATATCACCGTGTCTCAAACCCCACCTCCCCCAGGGCAACAATTTGGAGGAGGTCTTCACGCCACGGCATCGAGTGTCAGTACCGACGGCAAGACAACGAGAATGGCACCCGGGGGCTTAACTTCTCAGCCTGGTGGAGAAAAAGCAACGATCTTAGTCAATCCTGATCGACAAACACCGGCGATTGATCTTCCTGAAGGATTTCAATGGGGCCCTCCACCCCATCTAGGTGTCTCGTCATCACTCCCGACACCTCCTCCACCGGCATCATCGCCATTCCTTCCGCCCTCTTCTTCCCAACTCCCTTCGTCCATGTCTATGATGATAAATCAATCTTTCTCCTCGGCTTCTCCTTCAACACCTTTCGGTGGAAGTTCCTTACCAGGCTTCCCAGCTCAACCAGGACAAGGCATGGTCGCGGATGGACCTAATAGCTTCAACATGCCCCCTATGATGATCACATGCCCTCCCGAGGTGGGGAAAGTCCAATTTGCTGGCTATTTAACCGATCCAGATATTCTCACACGTCGGGGTGTTATGCCGTATCAAGGATTCAAGTCCAAAGGCAACTTCCAGATGCTCTTCCCACCTCTCTCACCTCAACCAGGAGTCCCGATGAACCCCCCAGGGACACCTGATGTAAGGACAATCGATGCGACAACATCGATGATGGTCAAACAGGAGAGGCATGGAATGATCGAGCATCTTGAGAAACAGGTCGAAGAAGAATTTAGAAAGAAACAAGAGCAACAAGCCTCGGGACTCTTCACGGCCTGCTGCGCCTCCGGACCCTCGGAACAGCAGAGAGAAATTCTCTACGAGCAATAAATCGGTGGAGACCCAAGAGAGAAGAGATACACACATCGACAGTCCGAGTTGAGTGTTCTGGAGAATGGGGATGAAACATTTCAATAAGATCGATGTGGATCATCTGTAGATCTCTCTGTCTGTACATAGGTGTCTCTCGTGGTAGAAATGGGGGAACATAGAGGGAGAAAAGCCTAGATAGATAGATAGTAGATTCATTCCATAGGATGGTCTTTCATTGTGAGGGATAGAGGAAGATAGATGTTTGTGCTTTGCTTGGTGAATCCCAGTCTTTCTGTCTTTGTGTTTCTCTTCTTCTTTTCGAAGAGAATAGAAGACAAGCGAGGATAAGGTGTACACCCCATGATGGTCATCTTGCTATTGTGTTGTCTGTTGTATTAAGAAGAAGAGGAGGAGGAGAAATGCTTGTATTCCAATCTATCGTTCACATCGCCTTTGTTTTTTAGTTTACTGTGTCACAAGAAAGGAAATAGAAAGAAAAGAACATGATGAATGAAGAAGAGGAGGAACGGCCGTCGAGAAGAAGGAGAATGTGAAGATGGCTGGATTCCTTCCTTCTCTCCCCTGTCTGTTTTTTTCTTCTCTTTTCCTTTTTGTTTTATCGTCCTTTTGGTCTGTGATGAGATTCTATAGTTGTGTACAAACAAACCTCTTTCGATGAAGAATTTCATCCTCATCTCTATCTAGAATGTCTCTGGTGTATGTACATACACCTGAAAAAGGTTCGGTGTACATACACCTGACAGGTGTATGTACACCAGCCGTGACCATCATCAGAACATCAGAGTGCTGAAGAAAAAAAAAAAACGTGAGACCGTCTAGCAAATCAACTGTACATACTCCCACACTCTCTCTTCTCAGGAAAGTCTTCTTTACGAGCATTCTTCTTAGCGGAGTTACCTGGCGGCAAAGATCTCCTACTAGTATTAGAAAGAAACAAACCCGTCCAGCGCACAGTCATGAAAGGCCTGCTGATCGACACTCTAAGCAGATGACAGTCTTTACTGTTGTATCATTCAGGTTGCTTTTCCGGTGTACGTACACTAGTCATCACGCTATACCGCCATGAGGACAGATGATGATTCTTCTTTGTTTGATCAGAGAGAGGAGAAGCTACAGGGTGTACTCTTCTCCTCGCCCAACGAGAAACTGAACGAAGAGAAGAAAGATATTTGGACATTCGCTAGAGAATCTCGCACCAGAGAAGGAACAACCCTAGATCTATCCCTATGTCTATCTATCATCTTACTGGGACTATTTTCCTGTGTAGCTCTCTATCTAGGTGATTTTTCTCTTCCATTCATACCTTAGCTCATGAAGAGTAAATAATAGTCTTTGCTTAGCTAACGAGGGGCATTTCGTACGACTTCTGGGAGGGAGAGAAAGAGATGTTTCTTTCTATTTGAGGACATACGAAGAATCCATCATTCCCTTCTTATCCAGTCTTTTGCTTTCTTTTGTTCCTCTTCTCTTCCTTTGTTTTCGATCATTCTTTATCTATCAGACCATATGCTTTCCAAGAGACAAGAAAGATAGCTAGACAGCTCTCCAGTTTGGTTGGTCAGCCGAGAGAGAGATGATAGAGGGAGGGAGACACGATAACGAGAATGAAGCGAGGGAAGGAAAAGAAGAAATTCTTTACGATGGAGAAGAGAAGAAGAAGAAGAAAGAGCTTGGGAATCATGGCTTTAGTGTGATGGTAGAAAGGAAAGAAAGCGATAGGATAAAAAGACTTCTCGTAATTGTCAGGAAAAGAAAGAGTGGAGATGACGGAGAGATTGAATGCTATATATATATCTAGCAGCTTGCTGATTAGCTTGATTATGGAAAGAATCCTAGGTGTACATACACTCCAAAAGGCTCTTCTGATTCTCTGTGTGAATCTTACTAGGGCCTTGCCCTCATCAAGCACACTTCTCTCTTAACCTTTTAAACAGAAGAGAAAGAGTAAGGAACACTTCTCTCCACACATATCTTATCATAGCGACAGCATCATTCCCGAAGAGAAGACTTTAGGTACTTGCCGTTATATGGCTGTATGTATTACTACATCTCTACTTGAAGAAAGCAAGCTGATCTTTACACATATATGTCTACTGCAATCTTGTATGTAAGCATAGACGCCTCTTTCGATTCACAAGGGTTGATCTATATCGTGCGGTCATCTAGGTGTGCTTTGAATGAGTGTATTACCGATGAGTTCGATCATCCTCCATCCCCGCAAAAGCTGTTTCTTTTCTGCCGCTGAAAATCTGGAAAGAGAAGAAATACACCTGACCAGACATACACGTTAAAGTCTTGATTAGAAAGGTAGATCTTCAGGACAACTTTACGACCTCTCTTTTTCTCTCTGTCTCTTACATTCCTGCTGATCGATTTGCACACTTCCCAGGTGTATGTACACTGTTCTACTAGGGATGGGTTTCTTTCAGCACCCTCCTCTAGCAGCTCCAAGACCACCACATGCGCATGTAGAAAAGAAAAAGAAGAATCTTTCATGGATCTTGTTTGTATTCTCTCTCTCTCTCTCTAACTCTTCTCAAAGAAGGAGAGAGAGAGAGACACATCAAGACTTTAGATGGAGCCTTCGTGCTTTCACGATCTAACCCTCCGTCTTTTCTTTCTCATTCGCCGGTCCCGATGTAGACAAGATAAAGCAGACAACACACTTCTTCCATTCAGAATCGATCGCGTTCTTTTCTAGACCGTCTTCTCATCCCCAAGTGATAGATTGCTCGATTCACTTCCTTTCTCTTCTTCACAGAATGAATGCTCAAAATGAGAAAGAAGATCGCGTGAGAAAGAAGGAGAGAGAGAGAGAGATTGACTCTATTAGGGGCCCTCGTTGAGATTTCTCTTCTGTCTGAGGATGAGGTAGATGCGTCATTCTTCCTTTCTTCTCCCTTTCTTCTTCTTCTTTTCATTTAGTATAGTGGATTATCTTTTCTTTCTCGTGGAATTTCTTCTTCGGCTAGCACACCAGAGAAGAGAAAGATCTTCACTTCTTCACACAGCTTTTTGGGCGGGCTGTCTTTCACCTTCTCTCCTCTCATTGGACAGGCGATGATCTTCTCTCTCTTAATTTCTTCTCTTTTCTCCTCCTTCTCTTTCTTTCTTTTTATTTCCTCTCCTTTGTCTCTATCCCTTCTCTTTATTTCTCACAGCTAGATTCTGGACGATCGCTGTTTCACTCTTCTTCCCTCGCGGCCGCAGACTAATCAATTGATTTATTTCTTTCTCTTTTTCTCTTTCTTTTTCTTTTCCTTTCTGAGATCTTCCTCTTCTTCTTCCCCTCCTTTTCCTTGTTCTCTCCGTTTCTTTGTCACGAATCTGCTTTTTTCTCTGTACATACACCCGCATACTATCTCTCCATGTGAAGCAAAGCGTTTTCTTCTTTCTTCTTCTTCTCCTTCTTCTTCTTCTTCCTCTTCTTCTTCTCCTTCTTCTTCTTCTTCTCTATCACACAAGGGACTGTCTTTCTGCTGTCATCTTTTGCTTCTTCCTGTGGCTTTTCTTTCTCTGAGGAGAGATGAAGAATCCTATCTTCTCTCTTCATGCAAGGGATGGAGGAGGGGATAAGAAAGCGAGGCCTGGGCCTTCCAAAAGAATTAACGAAAGTGAAAATGAAGAAGAAAAACGTAAACAGATTACACCCGACCTTTCGACAACAGAAGAAAGAAGAAGAGGAACAAGAGGAGGAGGAGAAGAAGAGAAAGGAGGAGGAAAGGATTTTCCTTTCGGATTCTCCTTTGAACCCTATGAGGTAAACCTTCTTCTTCTTCCTCTCCCTCTTCTTTTTTCTCTTCTTTTTCTTCTTCCTTTAGAGTCTCCTTTCAGCCCTTTATAGTTCGTTATGTATGCATACATGTGGAGACGAGAAAGACAGGAGAGATAGGAGAAGTCTATTCTATGTCTAGATCGAAACCTTTGTATTCTTCGCTTGTATAGAGAGAATAGCCATCGTTTTTCTCCATTCTGAGAGAAGTCGAGGTGTTTAGAGATAAAGTCTTATTCTATCGGAATTCTCGGAAGTGGATGAGAAGAAAATAAACCAATGAATCGAATCTAAACAGGCAGGTCTTTACAGTCTCTTCGGATCACGAAAGGGTTTCTAGCTCTTCTCTACGTTTTGCTTGAAACATATACGTCTACATAGATTCTATTCTGTCTACGCACTTATACACAGATAAACTTTCTATCAGTCTATCTATACATAGGTACATATCGGATCGCGTCTATCTGTCTTTCTATCCCTACGTCTGTCTCTCTCCACGAATCTTCTCTATTCCTCTACATGTTTTGAAGTAGAAGTGTATGTTTCATCTCTTGTCTGTGTATTCATATCTCTTTACATACATGTATGGACCTTCACATCCAATCTCTCTATCTCTCTTTCTGTCTTTAGACACTTTAAAAAGTCTCTTTTCATCTGCCTAAAATAGATTCTTCTGTAGTGTATGTACAGCGGCCACGCACCCTTTAATTTTCCCTCTCTGCGCTGCGCCACTCTAACCTTCTTAAATGCTGTCTGTCTATCCACCTATCTATAGATGGAGAGATAGATGGATAGATAGATGTCTAGCTATGTATGTATATAAATGTAGAGACAATAGAGACACAAGGAATGAATCTATCTATGTATACAGGTATATATGTATATATATATATATAGAGAGAGAGTTCATATCTTACTTGGTCTCGAGGAGCAGAGGTTTCTTCCCACCTCTGACTGCGTGTGTGTATGGATATATGTACCATATGTATGAATATGTGTATGTATATAGATGGATATGTATGTGTATGTATATGTATGTATTTATTCCAAAATGTATATGCATTTGTATCGCCGATCTTGCGAGACTTTCTCTTCTATCGCCTCCTTCGTTTTTTCTCTCTATGTAATGTTTGCTTGTCTGTATCTTCTCTTGTGTATAAAGAAAGGTCTATTCTATTCTTCCATTGAGACATACATGCAATGGATAGTGATAGTCGTACTAGCGCGGGGGTTCCTGTGGCTATCGCATGCAGATCCCTCTCTTCTCTTCTCTTTTATGCTGTCTTCTTCGTGACCTCACACGGAAAAGAAAGATAGATACATAGAAAGATAGATAGACTAAAGATAGATAGAGAGGTAGATTGAAGGTAGGTACATAGATAGATCCTAGAAAGATCACATAGATAGAGAAGACATAGATAGATAGATTGATAAAGATAGATGGATAGATAGTCAGATCAAGTCTTTCGTTTCTTCACTCGACTTCTTCCTCAACTCCTTCTTTCTTTCTGTTTAGGTTCAGAAGTCTTTTATGGATCATGTGCATGCATTTTTAGAGGAGCCTTCAAAGAGGAGTCGACTTCTTCTCGCTGAATTGCCTACGGGGACAGGAAAGACTCTGGCGATTCTCTCTGCTACTCTCTCTTCGTAGGTGTTCATAGACAAACATTCCAGTCAACTCTATCTATCTATCT
>NW_027158015.1:0-2339 GCF_002600585.1 Cystoisospora suis
GGTATTGGTTCAAGGTGAACGAGGCCCGCGCGGTGTCAACAGACTATGGGAGACGATCAGCCCACCCCCAGTCGTGACATCACCCCTTCGGGACGCCGAAGCCGACTTTGCGTAGTCTCCGGACACCATGAATCATTACACTGAGCCTCCCTTTTTGCAAATGAAGAAATTGTCTTCCGTCGGGTGCGACCGGCCGGGTGCCTGCCGAACGTGTTCCTTTGAATAACACCGGAACCCTGCGGCCTGAGCCGCTTTTTCCCGGTGCCTAAATAGACAAAACCACAGATTAACTTTGCACAGAGGCACAGGTTCCCTTGAGCCTTCGTGCTCAAATACTAAGCACTTTTTTTTCTGGGCACCGCCGCCCAACTTGTTCGGTTCAGCCGAGCCGACGGCCGGTCTCCACGACGGCGCCTCCTGAGCGCCTGTCCTTTCACGCACGTTCGTTGTAGACCTTTCGGGGCTCAGCAAAAGACCATTAGGCAGCGCAGATGGCCCCCAACTCTTCGTTTGGGTTTCGCCCGAACTCAGCACGCAGGCTCGCCTGCCTAACACCCCCCTCCGCGTTAGAAGCAGAAACCTCTCCCCTGTAGGTTTCAATGGCCGTACTGAGCTTACGGTGCTCGGAAAGCGATATATTCTCTGTGTTAGGCGGACCTCTGGCGATTTTCCCTCGCCCTGAACGCCTTGTGTGCGCGAAATATGCACACAAAGAGACGTCCCGGATTGGTCGGCATCGAGGCCCATGGCGCTCGCCTAAGAAAGTTTGGTTGTTCCCGCCTTTTTCTGCCTTTAAGTAAGCTTTAAATCCAGCTTTTTTGTCTCCTTCCTCCAAAAAAAGTGCGAGGGTCTGAGGAGGGGAGCGGATTCCGCGCCTTCCCGGGGTGCAGCGGAGAGGCCGACGAACCCAAACCCTGCCCCTAAACGGGCTCCTAAAGCACCCTGTACCTGCAGTTTGCCATCTGCTATGGCTCCGAAGTAAAACGCGGTCTGTGGCTTTCTTGGGAATTGGCACAGTTTTGGCCTGCTGAGGCCTCCCTCCTGAAAGGACTTTAGCCTTGGTCCTGCTCCTGCGGAGCGCCGCTCAAGCACCTTGTCCTGGAAGGGTGGGGCGAAAAACAGCTCTCCCTGGCCCTGGATTTTCTTTTTAGCCCCCCCTAGGGGGCTAGGCCGGAGAGCGCAGGCGGACCGCGCACCAACGATTCAAGGCAAGCGAACGCCCCAGGCACAACGATACTGGATGCCCTTCCGAGAGCGCGCAAACGAATTTCCGGACCGAAGAGGCCTTCCCTGTCCTGGAGCGCAGGCAGACCGACTCAAGGCCACCGAGCGCTCCGGGCACAACGATACTTGAATCCCTGTCCGAGAGCGCGCAGACGGATTCCCAAACAGGTAGGCTCATAGCCAGCAGAGAAGAGAAATGTCCATGTGCGCTCACGTATAGTGAAGGGAGGGATACATGCCAGACGTCCGTACACGCATGCCACACACGTAAACTCACATATGATGCACACATACACTGCGCCTATATACCCATAAATACCGCATAGACATACACACCTATCAGATATCCACACACACATATCATACACATATACGCACATAACACACACATATATACACTTAATTCATATGTATACACATACATACCAACTATGCAGACATACATACACATCTCATACATATACGCATACCACACACTAACACAAACAGACAAAATGCACTCACACACGTACCAACTATCCAGAAAAACACACATATAACACCTATGCATGCACATACAAACCGCTTATGCGTACAAAGATACCACATACAGTCGCGCACGTACCACCTGCCGACGTACACACAGCACTTGTATGGACACACCCCCCAAAGACATATTTGCGTATAGCACATATGTATACTCATCCACACCATATACGCGAACACGCACCGCATACTCATATACACATGTCACACATCCGTAGCGCATATCGAACGCATATACGTACATAACACATACGCATACACACACATACCAACTAAGCAAAAGCACCGACACACCCCATACACATACGCACATACAACGTACTCGCACACGCAGGCCACATGCATTCACACACATACGACATACGCATACACATCTAACACGTATGCATACACATACGCGCCACCTATGCGTACGTGCATGTCACCTACATATGATCACACACCACGTACATATACATACATGCCATATATATACACACACGCTCCATACACGTATGCACATGTAACACGTACGCATATCCATACACACCCATACGCACACACACGTAGTGCATACTCACACAGACATATTGTCACGAATCTCAGTTTTC
>NW_027158015.1:2877-3071 GCF_002600585.1 Cystoisospora suis
TCCCCTTTGAAACACGAACTTGTCAAGGTCACTCTCTCCAGCCTAGAACAGGCTCCCACGACTTCTTGTCTTTCTCTTTTTTCTTTCACCGAAGGGGAAAATAACACCGAAAAACATGCTTCACACTCTTCCCAAAAAAAAACTGGTGTCCTCTAAGGTGCCCCGGGTTGGTGCCCCACTGGTCCGGTTGGGCT
>NW_027158016.1:0-312 GCF_002600585.1 Cystoisospora suis
CCTCCCTGCGAAAAAAGTGCGAGGGTTTGGGGACGGGAGCGTGGTCCGCGCCTTCCCGGGGTGCAGCGGGGAGGCCGACGAACCCAAACCCAGCCCCTAAACGGGCTCCTAAAGCACCCTGTACCTGCAATTTGGCTCGGTTTTCGTGTACCATGGTTCTTAACGGTTTCCCTTGAATGTCCTGATGGCAGTTAATCGGCCTGCTAAGGCCTCCGTTAAGGGCAGACACCGGCCTTGGTCCAGCTCCGACGGAGCGCCGCTCAAGCACCCCGGCCTGAAAGGGTGAGGCGGAAAACAACTCTCTTTGGGGCT
>NW_027158017.1:0-349 GCF_002600585.1 Cystoisospora suis
TGGGAATTGGGAGGGGTTGCAATAACCCACCACTTTTTAAATGCGAATTTTTCCCTTTCGCACATTGTACACACGATTTTACGAAACTTTCGATATCCGCGTCCATGCGCGGCCACCAGAATAAACTCCGCACCGCTAGCCTGGTCCGGTCGATCCCTGGATGTCCTGCCAGCAGATGGTCATGAAAATGCTCCAAAATTTCCTTTCTTAGCACTCCTCCCGGCACACAAACCTTCCATCCTGCCTTTGTTCGTACCCAAAGGTAATTTGAATCCCTTTGGTACTCCCTATGCTGGTACAGAATTGCTTTCTCCCTTGCTTCGCTGCTGTTGTCTTCTCCCGCTGTCTC
>NW_027158018.1:0-349 GCF_002600585.1 Cystoisospora suis
GAACTGTACCACTCCGGAAAGCCGACAAAAGAATATAGCTCTCCTCTCTTCTAATGGAGCTATCCTCGGCTTCGCAGACGTCGTCGCTTTTCCATTCACGAGAACATCACGGCGCATCGGGCAAAAGGAAGCTCGAGAAGTAACCCGAACTGAAAATTCATGCCGCGCCAACAATCTGTACAGCGCGAGAAATCACATCAAACAAGACGTCTTAGCCACCGTGCTGATCGAGCACTGGGAACGTCCCGGGTCATGGCACAATTTTTTAGTGCCCGCTGCACAACAACGGGCGCCACTAAATATTTAGTTTTCGACAGTGCCCCAATTTGCAACAGCGGCTCGCCCTCAC
>NW_027158019.1:0-305 GCF_002600585.1 Cystoisospora suis
AAGCAGGAGACCCCTACAGAGAGCGCAGAGGGTTCGGCAATTGCCCGTAAAGAGCAGGAGCCGATCACACAGATCAGCAGGGCGTGCAAAGGGACACGCCGGTACGTCAGGTTGAAGTCCCAGCGGCATTAGAAAGCGTCTAGGCCTTCTAGGGAAGGCTAACAAGCTTCACATGATCCAGAGAACTCCAACGGAAGGGCTAGCAAGCCCAGGAGAACGTGTCGGCAGGGGGGAAGTGCTGCACGTCTTTTTCTTAGAAGCCCGAAGAACGCCGGCATCATGTGCAAAAGGCTAACGCAGCCTAG
>NW_027158020.1:0-468 GCF_002600585.1 Cystoisospora suis
GAACGTATGTAGAGGAACTAGCATTCAGGAGGCCGCATAGGCGATCCGGCCGCCTCCAGACGGAACCAGCAAACGTTAGTACAAGCAGCCGGAGGCGATAGAACGGCAGGGACCCGCAGACTGAAGCTCGGGACCCGAAAACCAGAACACGTAACCACCATCATGCGGCGGTGCAGGACCACCAGACACCCTGTACAGCGAGTTATGGACTTCAGGACCTCCGCATACGCGGAACAAACCAGGAGAGCCCTACAGGGAGTGCATATGGACTCGGCAAGTGCCCAGAGAGGGCAGAAGCCGACCGCATAAAGCAGCAGGGCGCGCCAGGCGACACGCCAGCAGGCCAGAGGAGAAGCCCAGTGGCAATAAGGAGCATCTAGGCCTTCTAGGGAAGGCTAATAAGCTCTACGCGACCTCAAGGACTCCAATATGAAAGCTAGCAAGCCCAGGAGAACGCGTAGGCAGGGG
>NW_027158021.1:0-18537 GCF_002600585.1 Cystoisospora suis
GTTCTTGCGGCAGCCTTTACATCTGGTGCACATGATGGTTCCAGATCAACAGCGGGCATTCTTATGAGAAAAGCGAAAAGGGCTGCCGGCCCAGATCAGGATTTGTCTAGAAAGAAGCCCTATGTTTCTGTGACTCTAGGTAAGTTTAAGCTGGCCTGTTCGCACGTTGACAGTGACCGACATGTAGGCCCACAGCTCCGCACACACATAGATACATTTAGATCTGATACGACATCGAAGGGTACATCCTGAAGAAGTCAAACAAAGCTTTGAATGATTTATTTGAGAGATGCTGAGCGCTAGGCGAGGAACTAAAGACGAGAAGAGACACCTCAGGATATTCTTGATATTCGCAGAATCCTATACGTTTCTCACAACCGAAGAAGGTGAGCGGGAGGCGTCTCCCGAGTAGTGTCTCCGTCTCGCGCTGTCTTTTCTTCTCAGAAACAACTCCGCGTCACTTGCCTCTGTTTGCTTGTTTTGTTCGGTTCTCCTGTTTCAAGTATTCACAAAGACCAGGAGAAGAGGTCTGTTTAGAAGAGAGAGATACGTGAGCAGGGAGGGATGTGTGATGAAAGCACCCCACGCATGTGGATTCTTGGTGGTGCGTCTTCCTTATCACTTTCTTTCTTTGTAGGTGTATTCAATGATGTGTCGGTACACATAAACAGGTAGAAAGGTGCACGCGAAGCCGGTGGAATTGAAAGGTCAAGCACCACTCTCGTTTTCTTTCTGTCATTCTATCTTTCTGTCGTAGTAGAAGCCCTCTTTCCTGACCGAAAAGTAAAACTTCATTAACTACAGAAACATGATTTTCCTCTCTCTTTGAAGGTCGGCTTCTTCTTTCCTTGCACTGTTTCCTGAGCTTGAAGAAGAGATGAGACCATTCACCAGTTACGGATTTAATGGGTGAGAAAGAAATGAAAGAAGAAAGACAATAAACTGTGAGATTTCTGTCTTGTCCTCTACAGATGTGTATACACTACATTTTTTGTTTGGGGTGTATATACACTCGAGGTAGATCTGTTTTACGTCCTGACTTTTCCTCTTTCTTGAGCTGAGTCTTTCTCTGCTCGATTCTTTTCCTTCGCCTCCAAGTCTTTCCTCTCAGTTGATGGACTTTACCGAAGAGTCTCTTGGGGTTTGTTTGATCTCACTTGTTCTTCTTACTTCTTTCTCTCATTCTTTTCCCTTTCGTTTTTCTCTCGAAACAAGCCACTCGCCGTTTCTTTCAAAGGAACATCATGTGCGTTAGATACGGTACAGGGCAGGTGTCTTACTAGACATACCACGCGTATACAGGCATAGATTCGCATAGAATGAAGTAGGTAGACGAAGGAGATACCAAGAGTAGAAGAGAGGACACGATTTTTCAGATGGCATCAAGCGTTGAAGAGAGGCTCGGACAGGCGCCTGCCCAACGGTACGTCTCTACAAGAGTGACGCAGTTAACTCTTTCAATCTCATATCTTTTTCGAAGACTCCTCGAAGCTTCACAAGAAAATACCGGTAACAGTTTTAGCTGGAGACAGACATAGCCATGACGCGAGACGAAACTGTGGAATAACAGACTGAAAGAGAGAAGAAGACAGGAAAGGAGAGCTGGTAGAGAGGGAGAAACGAAAAAGGGAAAGTGCAGACTGATTTTCTTCTTTTTTCTTCTTCTCATCTTCTCTTTCTGTTCACCTCACCAATGTGGCAAGGAGACAACTGAAAACAAGTACCAGGTGGTCCTTCTAAATTCGCCATGTCCTTGCTATCTGACTCATCGAATACAGAGAAAGATGGAGAACCTCAAGGCTACACATCGAACATGAAGACTCGCTCTTCTATCGCTTCTTTTCTGTTAGAGCAAGCTAGGACATCTGAAGCTCTTTTGCTATGGTTCCTTCTGTATCTTCTTCCCTCTAACTGTGCATGAAAAACGTCCTTCTCTCCCGCAAGGAGAAAAGATTCGAAAAGAACGTCCTCGTCATTCCGGTCCCTGTCTCTCGCCGAGCCTCCCTCGATCAGCGAGCTCCACGTCCTTCCCGATGTGAAAGAGAACACGTGCCGGTTGAACCGCCGGCAAGGGCGACTCAACAAGGGACCCGACAAGTTTTTCTCCATCATCTCACGATTGAGAACTGAAAGGTTTCACTGCAGTTCACGGAGCTGCACAATGCGTCGGGGGCTAAACATGCGAATTTAATCGCCAGGGCACGTCGTTGGAAAATTTCACTTCAAGTTCTCTCCATGGACGGGCTGACAAACAATCGTCATGTCTGCCCGCACTGCTACATTGAAACATTACTACGGAGATATATAAACGTCTATAGATGTACACAGCACTATATCCTATGTAGAGGCTGAAGATGTGGTGTTCGCTGTGTCTTGAAGCGATAGAAACATGCGTCGGCCACACTATACGCACGCGAAACGAAACCTCAAGGCCTGGCTGTGACAAAAACACTTTTCACAAGAAATCATTCGATTCAAAAGGCATCTTGACTCAAGAGTGCCACTGTATAGAGGCGTTATCAAAAGCCCACACGCCACGAGCTACTCGATCTTGGCGTAGTTTGGTTGACTTCTCAAACAGGCATCACCTTGTCCAGCACCGGAGATAAGACGGGCAGCAGGTGGGCGACCTAGGAACAAAAATCTTTTCTTTTGGCCCCGCCGAGATCTTGTCTCCCTCCCGGCCTTCCGTACCTGCTCGAAAAGTGGGTCCCTTGCCTTCCAAGTCGGAGACATCGGAGCTCCCGATGACTACGCATGTCGCCTTGGACACTTTCTTCAGCAGCCTTCCTCCTCCGCCCCGCGCAACAGCGACGCCCGCGGATATTGCTCAGACTCACACGAGCGTCCTCTTCGGATAGATTAAGTCCCCGAGCTTAAAGAAGTCATGCTATTTTTTAAAGCCCAGTGCCTTCTTCAGTACAAAATACCGTTGCTGACGCAGTTGAGAGAAGGAACACCTAGCAGTGGCAGGTCTGCCCTTCAATATTGTGTGTTAACTCACTATGGAATGCAGATAGCCAGCCTCGTGCGCCAACGGTAGCGTTACAACTCTTGACATCTCTTGGGCTAGCGCCCCCAGCGTCGAGCGTGGCGCCGTGTCTATATTTACTGATTCTTCTTGCCAGCAAGAAAAGCACGACCACATCAGCCTAGACCCACACAAGGAAGGAGATACTCAGAACTACTGCTCCCGCAGCGAGACCCGGCAAAGCTGCGACTCTTCTGCCGGTGGCCGAGCTCTCCTTCGCGCTAATGACCACGTCGACCTTGCACAAGTTCTGCTTGGCTGCTTGTGCGTCCTCTTTAGCTGCTGCTGCTGGGGAGGGGGGTGTGTAGAGGCACCCGAGATGAATCATCTTCGCCGAATCCGGGAATTGCTCGGGAGGAATCGTCAAGGTAACATTCTGGGCACCTTTATTCTCAGTCCACCAAGTCGACTGGAAGCCTGCAATGAAGCTCGTAAACGTCTCTGTCTTGCAATCGGCACCAACCTTATCATCTGCGCAGTAGGCCGTCTTGTAGTCGGTTGGCTGAGGGACTGCCTTAGTGGCCTCGTTGCCGCAGACCAGAGTCACTGTGTTGTTCTGCTGAGTCATGGTGACAGTAGGCTTGGCCTCATTGCTCTTCGCACCGTACGCGCAGGACACAGTCTGGCCCGCTGCAGCTGACTTCCTCGCTTCAACCGTCACTGTCAGTTTGCACTCCTTGTTCGCTTGATCTGGTGCCGTTGGTACACAACCAGCAACAAATTTGGTATCCTTCAACGGTAGAGGAGCATTGGGGAGGCTCAGCTCATATTTGTTTCCTCCGGATCCATCCGTGGGCTTACTTTCTACCCAGTTGACCGGGGAAGCCTCTGTGCCACCCATCAGCACCGACAAACTGACGGGCTTGTTGCTCTCAGCTTTCCCCTCAGATGCGGTCTTGCATGCTGCCAAGTCGTTCACACCCGACGGGCAGACCTTCCCACTTTTCAGTTCTGCTGGCACAACTGTGTCACTGGCTGCGGCGCACTGGAGACTCACCTTCTGCTTCGACTCAGACAAAGTGGCGGTATACTCTTTGGCTTGACCTACCGGACAGACTGCCGCCTGCGTTGGCTCGGGTGCGGCGTCTTTGGCGCGGAGACCGGTGCCTTCGCGATGGCGCAGTGCACACACCAGTGGAGATAACAGAAGAATAGAAGCGCCGGCACAGGCTAAAAGCCACAGATTTCGCCTTGCCGGTCGGCCTCTGCCAGTTGTCCTGCCCAGGGGCCGACCTACGTGACACTCGTAGCACGGGGCCATGGCTCTCTGTGATGGGAGGGCGACACCCTGCGCAGAACAACTCCAGGTAAGACAGCGCTGAAACTGTTAGCAGGATTCCGCGCACCCCGCAGCGAACAGGAGATGAGCTCACTGCTCAGACACGAAACTCATTTCTGATGGGACTCCACACCACCTCCTGGTCCGTCAGAGCCTGCCCTGCCCCCCGGCGGTTACCGGTGACAATGGAAGTAGCAGGTATCGCGACGTGGTTGGCTTTCTAGCCACAAAGCTACAAGGCTTACTCGTCCACCATGTAGCACTGAGTCCCCGATGGTGACAACCCGACCCCACTCGCCATCGTGGCGCTGGCTGGCTACCACTGGAGCAACGCAGGAGGGTTGCGGGCGCTTATTCTGCCGCATCTAAGCAGTTACTCTTTCGAATGTGATTTCCAACTCGCAGTTTGGGTTACTGACCAAGCCCCCTAAATTTCCCGGAAAGCGTGCAAGCGCGTGCCCGACTTAATCCACGACCACCTCCCGGCCCCGCTCGAAGAAGCTAGCGCGAATTCGCGTTGGTCCTGTCCAAGTGCCCAGAAGCTGGAGAATCAAAGGTTTCATTTCGGCCGTACAATCACCTGCAGAGACACCACGAAACCTGCCTGCCGCTTTACAAAGGTGGACTGAGACAGAAGAATGGCTGCTTCCCTCGAAACTTCATTCAGACACTGAGGCCATAGTGAGCACTTGTGATACGGGAGGCCGAACTGCTCCAGTTAGCCATTCGTGAGTGGCGGAAGCTCTACTTGCGCGGCACAACAGGTTTCAAAACCTTCCCACGAGATCGCTCGTCCCTCAGGAGAGCAGTGAGGCTGAAATGTCATATGTGTTCAAGCAAGATGGCACTACATGAGGTTTCCCACGGACTGTCATGTCTCAGCTTCGTTCCCCTAGTTCTCTCCGGCACAAGCCGCTCCAGCCCAAGCTTACAAAGGCCTCAACAGACTCAGGCACGAAGGTCCTATAGTTTTGGTGTTGCCTCAAAACTCTCTTTTTGCTTCCTCGCGTCTTCTCTCGGCCATGGGTCGTGGTGCGAGTATTATGTCGCACCGCACACCTAGTTGCAGGGGAAGTCAGTTCCATCTCGAGGAGGACCCTCCTGTGGTTCTTTTGCCAAATTCCCACTCCGGGAAGGCTTCTTTCACCCTTGAATTACTTCGCCGTCAGAGAAGCCTTGCCCCAGGTGCACAAGGGCCCGCATGTCTTTCAGAACCAGCAGCGAGCTATTCTGCGAGGAAAGCCAAAAAAACTGGGCGGCGCACACCAGGATTCATCCCCGGCCTGGGAAGAAGCCTTGTGTCTGTGACTCTAGGTAAGCTGGCCTGTTCAATCGGTCTACTAACAGAGATGTAGGTACACCGCTACGCGTACACATAGAGGTGTTTGAATCTGATACGATATCGGAAGGTTCAGTCAGAGGAAATGAAGTATGGCTTTCCGTTATTTATATGAGGACCGATGAGCGTCAGGGTTGGAACCGAGACAAGAACAGACACCTCGGGTTATGCTTATCATTTGGAGACTCTAAGATTTGTATCACAACCGAAGAAGGTGAACGGGAAGCGTCTGCCGAGTACTCTCTCTTGTCGCTGTCTTTCTCTTGCACCAACAACTGAGCGATGCTTGCCTTTGTTCGGGTGTTTCATTTTAGATGGCCTTTTCCAAACATCTTGAAAGACCGGGAAGAGAGGTTTGTTTACAGGAGAGATATACATGAGCAGAAATGCGTATCAAGCAAGAAGTGATGAAAGCATCTTACGCATGTGGAGTTTTGTTGCTGTGTTATCTTTCACAATTTCCTTCTTTGTCGATGGATCAGTCATTTATCGATACAGATTGACAGGTAGCAAGCTACACATGAAGCCGGTAGAATTAGACGTTCAATGATGACTTCGCATTCTTTCTTTCGTTCTGTCCGTCATAGAAGACTTATTTTCTGATGGAGACCGGAAGCTTCACTAACTACAGGACTACGGTTCTTCTTCCTTTTTGAATGTCGGCCTCTTTCTTTTCTCTCCTTTGAAGAAAAGATAAGACCATTCTCAGTTACGATTTTGTTCGTGACAAGGAAACGGGAAAAAAAAGAGATAAACTGTTAGCTTTCTGTCGTGACCTCTTTAGGTGTGCATAGGCTATAGTGTCTGTTTGGGCTCTACATGCACTCGAAATAGATCAGTTTTACGTCGTAATGTTTCCTCTTTTTGGGGTTGAGACTTTTTCTTCTGGTTTCGTTTTTTGGCCTCCAAGCTTCCTCTTTCAATTTGACCGGATATCCCCCAGAGTCTCTGGACGTTTGTTTGGTTTCATTCGACGTGTTCTCATTACTTCTCTCTTCTCCTTTCTTCCTTTTTCCCCCCACAATCACCCTTTTTCTTGAGAGGACACCTGCATTACATACAGTACAAGGCAGGTGTCCTGTTAGACCTCCAGTATATACAGATAGAGAGACAGATAGCTAGACTGGCGAGTGACGTAGATAGATGACGGATACACCAAGAAGCGAGTAGGGGAGAGGATACGACGTTTCTTCAGATTGCACCACGCGTAGAAGAAAAGCTAGGGGACGGCTAGAGGCGCCTTACCCCACCGCGCGTCTTCATACATCAGATGATGAAAGGACCGCTTCATTGTTGTATACACCTGAAAAACTGAAAGAAGAAAATCCTTCTGATATATTACCACTTCCGACACTTATACACAACGCGTGTACAGTGGCTCGGTTCACAAACTCCTCTACGTACTGAATACAAATACACACACACATGTATACATGTAGCTAACGTGTGTAGTACCAGTGTATAGGACGCCGTAGATTGAAGAAAGAGGGCTAGCCGAGGACTCCTCATCTCTTGGTAGTCCATAGTTTCTCTTCATCTTCACTTCGCCATCGAGTATCTCAGTACATGAAAGTAAGGGGTATGATAAAGGTCGTAGACACCCCTGGAGGGAAGCAGATAGCCTACTTACGCACAGCAGCACAGTCCTGAGAAAGAGAAAGGATCATCCCCACATATATATATATATATACAATGTTAGAAAGACTATACGAATGTACGGAAAGACTCTTCGGACGTAGAGGAAAAGTTCTAAGACTCCACGCGCGTCCGCGTTCTCTGTCGGAAGTCAAGACCCCGTCTTATCTGAGCACAGTTAACTCTCCCAATCTTGTGTCCTTTCGAATCTTTTGCAACAAAACGACGGAAAGAGTTTTATCTGGAGAGAGGCATCGCCATGGAGTGAGAAGAAACGTCGGAATAAAGGAGACGCAGAGAGAGAAAAGAGGAAAGAAGAGCCAGTAGAGAGACAAGGAAGACAGCCTGAAAGTGTAGACTTTTTCCCTTTTTCTTTTTTCCTCGTTCTTAATCCTTCTTCGTCCCACTAAAGTCAACTGAAAGCAGGTTTCACCTCATGCTTCTTCTTCCTAGAGGAAACCTCCATGTCGTTCTTACCCTATGCATCGGAGAAAGCAAATTGAAGATTGAAAACCTCGAGGCCGGCCGATCACGGAACATGTGAGCGTGCTCCTGTATCACTTCTTTTCTTTTAGTGGATGCCGGGACTTTTTAAAGCTCTCTTCCACTCATTCCTTTTCCTCGACTTTTTTCTTCCCTGTCATTTCTTCTGTTTATGTAAAGCGTTCTCCTCTCCAACCAGAAGCTCCAGAGGGGACATCCTCGTTACTCTGTTCGTGTCTCTATCCGTGCTTCCCTCGATCAGCTAGCTGCACGTCTATAACAATGTGAAAGGAGACAGGGTGCCGGTTGATCCATCGACAGCGTCGATTCAACAAGAAAGCCCCAAAAGTTTCTCTCCATTGTCTCCCAACTGATAATCAAAACGATTCACTGAAGTTCAGAAAATCGAACACTGCATGGAGGGCTAGAAATGCAAACCTAAACTCGCCAGGGCACGCCGTCGAAAAATTTCACGCCAAGCCCTCTCACCGGACGGACTGCCACACAGTCGTTCATTGCTGCCCGCACTGCTACATTGATGAATTACTACGGAGACATATGCATGCCTGCACACGTACATAGCTCTATATCCTGTGTACAGGCTGAAGCTTTGAAGCTAGCCGTGTCTTGAAGGGATAGAAACACGCCGCACACCACCGTGGGGGCATCATGAGAAAACCGCGGCATGGCTGCGACAAACGCTTTTGAACAAGAGATATTGAACTGAAAGGCACTCTTGACTCAAGAGTGCCACTGTATAGAAGCTCCTATCAAAACCCCCCCGCCAAGATCCGTTAGCTCTCGGCGCAGATTGCTTGGCTTCTTACACAGGCATCCCCACGTCCGGCTCAGAAGAGAAGAGGGCCGCAGGTGGGCGACTTAGAAACAAGAATCTCTTCTTTTTCCTCTCCGAGATCTTCTCTCGGTTATGGTCTTCCGCAAGCGCTCGAAAAGCCAGTCACTCGCCTTCCCAGTTGGGCACATGGAAGCTCCCCATGTCTACAGACGTCGCCTCTTGACACTCCCTTCAGCCGCCTCCCTCTTCCGCCCTGCGCAGCGGCGATATCGTGGATGCCACAGCCTGACAGGGCCGTGCTATTCGGGTAGACCAAGAGCTTACTCCCCCCAAAAGGGGTTTTCTCGTCCCTACAAGTCCAGTGGCTTTTCCTTCACCACAGAACACGGTTGCTGCCGCGGAAGAGAGAAAAAGCACCTGTACCTGTGGCAGCTCTCCCCTTTGTTAATCACCACCGAAAGCAGGTGACCACGCCCGTGCGTCAACGGCATGGCTACAACTTCGACGTCTCTAGGGCGAGTGCCGCCCGCGTCGAGGGTGGTGGTGTGTCTACATGTACCGATCCTTTCTCTTCTTATGTAAAAGAAAGAGACAAGAATCAGCTTACAACCACACAAGGAAGGACACACTCAGAACTACTGCTCCCACAGTGAGCTCCGACAGAGCTGCAGCTGTTCTGCCCGACGCCGAGCTCTCCTTCGCGCTAATGACCACGTCGACCTTGCACAAATTCTGGTTAGTTGCTTGTGCACCCTGAGCTTTAGCAGTTTCTGGCGGTGTGTAGAGGCAGCCGAGATGAATCGTCTTCGCCGAATCCGGGAAGTGCTCTCGAGNNTCAGTCCACCAAGCCGATTGGAATCCTGGAATCAAGGTGGTAAACTTCTCTTTCTTGCACTGGCCATCCACTAAATCGTCTGTGCAGTAGTCCGTCGTATAGTCGGTCGGGTGCACTGCTGTAGTTGTCTCGTTGCCGCAGGTCAGGGTCATCGTGTTGTTCTGCTGAGTCATGGTGACAGCTGGCTTGGCTTCATTGCTCGTCTTACCGTAGGCACAGTACACAGTCTGACCCGCTGCAGCTGATTTCCTCGCTTCAACAGTCACTGTCAGTTTACACTTTTTCTTTTCTTCTCTAGATGCCGCTGGCCCACACCCTGTAATAAATTTGCTATCCAGCAAGGGTAGAGGTGCGCTGGGGAGGCTCAGCTGATACTTCTTTGCTTCCCTTGGTTCAGTAGGCGTAATGTCCACCCAATTGACCGGCGAGGCCTCTGTCCCACCCATTAACACCGACAAACTGACTGCATTATTGCTATTCCCCTTGGCATCGGCCGCAGTCGGCGTTTTGCACGTTGCCAAATCCTGGGTATCTTTTGAGCACACCCATCCCTTTGTCAGGTCTGGCACGACGGGGACCTCAGCTCCAGGACACTGGAGACTCACCTTCTGCTTCGACTCAGACAACGTGGCGGTAAAATCTTTTTCTTCACTTCCCGTACAGACTGCATCCGTCACCTCCGTTGCCTGGGATGGCTTGTCTTGTTTGGCCCGGAGACCAGTGCCTCCACGGTCGCGCAGTGCACACACCGGTGAAGATAACAGAAGAATAGAAGCGCCGGCACACGCTAAGAGCCACAGATTTCGCCTTGCCAGTCGGCCTTTGCCGGTTGTCCTGCCCAGGGGCCGACCTACGTGACACACGTCGCAAGAAGCCATGGCTATCTATCGTGACAGCGGGGAGCCCTGCGCAGAACAACTCCAGGTAAAACAGTGCTGCAATGACTCCAGAATTCCGAGCACTCTACACCAAACAGCAGATGAGCTCACTGCACAGACACAAAACTCATTTCTGATGGGATTCCACACCACCTCCTGGTCCGTCAGAGCCCGCCCAGCCCCGCCGGTGGTAACCGGTGACAAGGGAAGTAGCAGCTGTGGGGACGTGGTCTGATGGCTTCCAGCGCTAGTCCACAAGGGCTTACTCGTCCGCTATTCAGCGCTGAGTCCTTGCTGGTGGGAACGCGACCCCACTCGCGACGGCGGCGCTGGCCGTCCACCACAGGAGCAGAACAGATGAGTTGCGGGTCGCGTATTCCGCAGCATTTACGCAATTACTCTTCTGAATGGGGTATTTGAAGGTAGAAAAGGCAATTCCTTCTTTTAATAGGATCAGCTGCATCCACTGCTACTGCGCTAGTGGCTGCCTGCCAAATAAAACCGCGTGCGGGAGATTCCTTCTTGACCGGTGAAGCGTTGGCAGGGTGCTGCCAAGCGACCCGAGGTTCGCTTGGCAGCACCCTGCATCTCCGTGTGGAGGCTTCTTGTCATTGCGAATCAGCGCTCTTGACCCCACGAACGGCCTTCATTCCTCGTGCACACGAGTTGCGCCTCCTCCCTCGAAGCAATGACGTCAAAGCCAGTGCATTCGAGTAGTAGCAGCAGTAGCATTGACTACTGCCTATGAAGTTGACTTCTCCCATGGAGCGATTAGATGAAAGTAGCGGGTGCCCAAGCTACACTGTTGACTCCTCAGCGATACCTGGTAGCGCCGTACGACGAAAAAACCTTCGCACAGGACAGTAAACGCATCTCTCTGACAAACAGCAGAGGCCCACACATTCTGTATTGTTACAAGAATAGTTTAGTCCGATCTGAGTGCAGATGCGCCGCCCAGTGAGATAACCTCAGTTGTCTGCGTGCGCTGAGGCATCCGACGAATTGAGTTACTCAACCCAAGCCCTCGAATTTCCCGACAAGCGTCTAAGCGAGTGCGCCACTGAAGCTACGAGCAACTCCCCCCCCCGCTCCAAGAAGCCAGCCCGCACTCGCGTTGGTCCTGTCGAAGTTCCCAGAAGTCGTCGTAGTCGAAAGCCTCATTTCTCGCGTAGAATCACCTCGAGAGACAGCATGAGACCTGGCTGATGTCTTGCAAAGACGGACTGAGACTGAAGGATGGCTGCTTCCCTCAAAACTTCATCCGAACACTGTCACGTCCGTGAGTAGAGGTGATAGAGAATGCCGAACTCCTGCGATTAGCTATCAGCCCCTACTATAACATGACTCAAATGTAGACCTGTAGGCACAAACATTACGCTACCCATAGCGTGAGTTGCGAAAACTGTACTTGGGCAGCATCAGCAGCTCTCGAACCCGTTCAGCGAGAACGTTCCTCACTGAGGAGAGCAGTGAGGTCGAACCGTTATATATGTTGTCGCAGGAGTTTACTACGAAACCTTTACATGAGGTCTCACACGGACTGCCATTCCTGGAATTCTCTCCGATACCACAACTCGGACCAGCTCAAGCACGGAAACGCCTCAACAGGCCCAGGCGCGAAGTGCCTAGAGTTTTGTCGCCCTCACACTGTCTTTTTGCTTCCCAGCATCTTCTCTCGGCGACGGGGCATCGTGCGAGTATTCCTTCATACGACTCCACCCCCTAGTTTGAGGGGCGCAAATTCCATTCGAAAAAGGACTGACTGTCGTTCTCGTGCTAAACTCACACTCTGGGGAAGCCTTCCTCAGTCTTTGTTACTCCGCACCTCAAAACAACCTTCGCTCTGGTGTACATGGACACGGGTGGCTTCCAAACCAGCAACGAGCTTTTCTGTGGGGAAAGCTGAAAAGGACTGGCCGCGCAGGCCAAAATTCATCTTTCACTTAGAAAGCAGCTATGTGGTTTTTGTGGCTCTAGGTAAGTTTAAGCTGGCCCGTTTGCATCTCGACAGTGATCGGTCTACTGACAGACATGTAGATACACAACTATGCATACACATGGATAAGTTTAGATTTCTTACGAGGTTGAAAGGTACGTCCTGGAGAAGTGAAAATAGCATTCCCCCGGTTTGTATGAGAGCTGCTGAGCGGTAGGGTTCAGGTTAACACTGAAGGGGGACACCTCAGCTTAGTCTTCTCATTGCGCGTCTAAGACTCGTGTCACAACCGAAGAAGGTGAACGGGAAGCATCTGCCGCGTTGTCTCTCCTGTCACTGTCTTTCTCTCCCACCGACAACTGAGCGAGGTTTGCTCCACTGGCTTGCTTCGTTTCAGGTAGCCTTTTTGCAAGCGTCTTTGAAGACGGGGAGAAGACATTTGTTTAGAGGAGAGAGATATGCAAGCAGGAACGCGTTTCAAGAAAGAAATGAAGAAAGCACCTTTGGCGTGTGTAGTTTTGTTGCTGTGTTCTCATCATCACATTCTTTTTCTACAGGAGTATTTTTTGGGTCGTCGATACACGTACCTAGATAGAAAGGTGCATACGAAGCCCGTGGAATTGCACAGTCAAGGATAACCTCGTTTTTCCTTCCTTGGTCATCTTTCCGTCACAGTAGGAGACTTCTTTCTCGATAGAGAAAAGAAACTGTATTAGCTACGAAACATGATCCCTCTCCTCTTTGACGGCGAGATTCTTCTTCCTTTTCTCTTCTCACCTTTTCTTGCGTCTCTTTCTGAGTGGAAGAAAAGGTGAGATTCTCTGTAGTTATGACTTTGTTTGGTTGGGGGGAAACTGGCGAACAACAGCAAACTGTAAGCTTTCTGTCTTGTTCTCCTCAGGTGTATATACACTATACTTTTTGTTTGCGGTGCACACGCACTCGAAAAAAATCTGGTTTACGTCCTTATTTTGCTTCTTTTTTGAATTGAAACGTTCTCTTCTCGTTTCTGTCTTTTGGGCTCCAAGTTACCTTCTTTTAACTCGGTCAAACTTCTCAGAGTCTCTGGGTTTGGTGGCTTCACGCACTTCATTCCCTACTACTTCCTTTCTTTTCCTGTCTTCTCGTTTTCTCCCGGACGAGCAACTCGCTCCCTCTTTCAAGAGCATACGTGCATCACAGTACAGGGCAAGTGTCTTGTTGGGCCTCTATACACGGATAGGTAGATAGATTTACATAGAAAGGAGGAAGTAGACTGACGATGAATACGCCAAGAAGCGAGTAGAAGAGAGCAGGCGACTTCTTTAGACTGCCTCAAGCGAAGACAAAACGCCACAAAACGACTAGAGCAGCCTTACCCAGGCGCTTGTCTCTACAACAGTGAGGCGATGACTCAGTTCTTTTTCCGTCAGATGTGTATACACTTGAAAGACTGAAAGGTAATAGACCCTTTCAATAGGTTTGTACGGACACTTACACACGACACATAGACATCCGTTAAGCACACACCACCTACGTAAACACTGGCGCAAACTGGATACAGATGTGTCTTAACATACATGCGCACGTATGTATATATATATATATATGTACGTACCGGGGTAGAGGATGTCGTAGGATGAAGGGAGGGGCGTAGACCGAGACTCTTCACCCCTCGATAGTCCACGAAATTTCATCCCGGAGTCACGTTCCGGGGGAAAACAGATTGATAGTGTCTATCTTTGCACAGCACCACAGAACAAAGAAAGAGACGGAATCATGAACGTACTCATAATTCTCTACACGTACGTGCGTAGAGCTTCAGCGACTACCCGAATGTACGGGAAAACTCTTTGGAAGCAGGTTCTTATATTCCGCACGCGTCCCCTGTCCAACGCCAGGGCCCCATCTTATAAAAGCACAGTTAACTCTCTCAATCCCGTCTCTTCGGAGACTTCCTGAATCTGTTGCAAGAAACTGAGAACAGTCCTCGCAGGAGACAACAATAGCCATGAAGTGAGAAGAAACCTTGGAAAAATGGAATTGAAAAAGAGGAAAGAAGGCCGAGAAGAGAGGGAAGAAAGAAAGAGAGAAAGTGTACTGCTTTGCCTTTTTCTCTCAACTGTCGCATTGACTCATCTCACTGACGTCACAAGAGATAAAGGAAAGCAAGTATCGGGTTATCTTTTCCATTCCAACGAAGATTGCCATGTCCGTGTTACGTGATGCACCGAAGAAGCAGGGATAGAAAAGATTGAGAACCTGAAGACTAAACATCTAACACGAAGACCTGCTCTTGTACCACTAGTTTTCTTATAGGGCAAGCCGGGGTTTCTGAAGCTCTTTTGCAATCATTTCTCCTCTAGCTTGTACGGAAAACGTTCTTGTCTCCTACCAGAATATTCAAGAGGTACATCCTCGTCACTCTGTCCGTGTCTCTCTTCCCTTACCTCGATCCGCTACCTGCACGTCTATCCCAGTGTGACAAGGAACATGTGCCGGCTGATTCATCGATAACGTCGTTTCAACAAAAAAGACCGCGGAGGACCTTGCGAAAGAGAAAGAAAGAGCATAAGAAAACGTGGAAGCAAACAGAGGTTGCATGAAGGAGACTGAGCTGAACTGCACCGATACAACCTGTCTCCTCTCGGAGAGAGAAAGACTCCTATCTTCACCCTGACACCACTATTCGGATCGGAGAGATATGTTCGCGATCCTATTTACTCAGTTCAACTGTTCTTCTGTCTCAGTCCTCTTTTCTGCTAGGATGGACTGTGTAGATAGCAAGTGATCATCCGGGAGCTAGGGGAAAGCCAACTGGTCTTGCACATGGAGAAGGATGAGCGCCCGTGCATGCATGCAGGCGAAAATCCATGGAACTACAGGACGTGTTCATAGTTCGAGTATGTAGAGGATTGATTACAGTGAAGAAAACAAGCGAGGAAAGTAATCTAGGGTAGGTAGTGATCGAGAGAGGATACACGTATCTGTATACATATGTGTACCGGAGATACTCCCGTTGCGCAGACCGTATGTGAAACAACGTGTATAGACACAGATGAACTCATCATACATGTATTTACATTGAGGAAGAGAGAGGAACCATTCTTCTTCGCCGAACATGTCAAAGTTCCCTGCGTGAGAGTTTCCTTCCTGCGGTGTTTCGAGATCCATTCATTCCGCGGTCTGTCACTTCAATTAGTGCATGCAAAAGAATCGAACGAGAACAGCGAACGATGAAGACTCTGAGAGATTGAGCCGGAAGAAATGCTTTGAAAAGAGAGGCCAAGAAACACCACAAGTTAGCTGAGGTCCAAAGCCAGCCACGTACGGTACATACACTGTGTATTCTTACTTAAGTAGATGCTCCCAATGGCCGTGCTATGCATGCACCCATTCATCCTCAGCTTTTTTTCCCTAGGGACATCCATACACCAGTATTTTCATTCGTGCAGGCTGTTCTTGTATATAAGTGGCCGCATTCATGGTTATCAGGCAACTAGGATAAACACTCTCCACCTCGGAAAAGACTTCGTTCTTTAACATGTTCTCCTTCCCTCCTAAAGTATCGGTTCTCATTTCTCCTTTACTCTGTACGAAACAGCTCTCTTACGCGGTGGTGGGGCTGCATGTGGATCTGGAGGTGTATGTTACCCACGTATACAGGACACGCTCCATACATATCAGTCCATAAGGATTACCACACCAGCGTACACAGATAGACGCAGATTGAGGTATTCCCCTCCTTCTTATCGTCATCGTGATATATGACGTGATAATACATAATACATTATCTAAGAACGTCAATGTGATGTGCATACACCTCATCTCACCGTCATGTTCTGTATGCGGACCACCGTGAAAGACAACAACCGGTCAGCCTCAGTATCGCTTTCTCTCAACTGAAGGCTTAAGCATACCAATGTACAGCTTTCTTCTCTCCTCTAGAGTGTTTGTATGGTGAATGGTCTTTCTGTTTCTTTACGAGAGGGAGGAGCCATATCAGTTTTAAGCTGTCCGAGTGTCATAAGTTGAAGTGTTTGGTTCTTTCTGGAAATCTCTCCCTGAAGAGAGGAGAATAAGTAGTAGAACCTCAACTTTCACCAGTTTCCGTCTCTCTTGTACGATTCTTCCTCTCCTTTGTAGTCGGAGAGTGGTGAGACAGAAGAACAATCTTCCGACCATAGCTACTGATCAGCCAGAAAGGACGAAAGGGGGGGGGAGGTACAGAGGGATGGCTGTTCTCTCTCTTCAGGTCTTTTTCTCTACTCTATGACATTGCTGTGTATCATCTTTCCTCTAGTCTTTCCTTCTTTTCTGGCCTTATTTCTCAGACTGGATGAGCAGAAGAAAAAGAAGCTGGCCTAAGAGATAAACTCTCCTATAGATAGACATCAGGATAGATAGATGTGGAAGAAGGAAGAGTCTTCTACGAGGTTGGGTTGGGCTATCATATGGGGAAGAGGGACAAAGAGCTTCACTTAGGAAAACGCAAACGAGGGTCTATTCAGAAGACACCGCACTTCTCGATCAGGAGGCACACACAGCGGATCTTCGATCGGTCGTGTTTTCCGGGAAGACTTCATCCATCTATCTATCTGCAACCACCGCAAATCTTCGTCTCTTCAAATGCATGCAGATACACAGATACACTATCAAACTATGTGTCTGCATGCACTTCTTTAAAAAGAAAAGAAACGCCTGTCCTGGTGAAAACACCATTTCCTCCTTCAGCATCCTTACTACTAGGAAAACACACGACCAATACTGTAACTACTCCAAATACTACTACTACTGCTGCTAATACTATCGTTACTGCTATCACTACTACTACTGCTGATACTAGCACTAATGCTATCACTATTACAACTGCTATCACTACTAGTATCGCTACTACTACCGCTAATACTACTATCGCTACTGCTATCACTATTCCTCCTACGACCACTACTGCTAATGGTTTCACTAGTACAAATACTACTATTACCATTACTATGACTACTATCACTACTACTGCTCGTATCGCTTCAATGAGTATCACTACTACCATTCCTTGTATCACTACTAGTACTATGACTACTACTTCTATTACTACCATTACCACTGGTACTGCTATCACTACTAGTGCTGCCACCAGCGCTACTGCCACTATCACTACTCTTGGAACCATCACTACTACTACTATCACTACTACTGTTACTACTGCTATCACTACTACTTCAAACGGGGTAATTGAACGGTTTCAACGCAGAACTGGGAGAGAGGGCTGCTGGTGGTTGCAGTGAGGTGTTGCCTTCTGGACGGGGTCCGATGGACTTTCATGATGGCAGCAGTGTCTCTGAAGCCGTTCAGGACTCACCTGAGGGGCCCGTGAGTTGCTGCAGAGATCTTGATGGTTATTGTTGATCACCGGCTGGTTCTAACCTGGTTGATCGGAATGCCGGTTTCATGCGATAGAAGCAGAGGAGACGAAAGCTTACCATTGCACTACTTGGGGAAATAAAACAAAGAAAGGAAAGCGGTCGTCTGCCTGCGAAATTCTTAACTGAACATGAGTGAAGTACTTCCACCGTTATTTCCGCGGGGTCCACCCGTTCGCCCTCTCGCGCGGAAAGATCTTTCTCTAGAAAGGAATGAAACATTCCTCAGGGGGAATTTTTATCTCTAACATTTATACATAGACCAAGAAAAGTCGAAGCTGAAGAAAACGTTCACCGCCCTCAGACAGGCACAGCCGTGGGGAAGTCTGGGAGGGAAGAGGTGATACCGGAGTGTGAGAAAGCTTGAAATGGACGGAACGCCCTCGCGGGAAGTACTCCGGAAGCTGTCTTTGTCTCCTTTCTCTTCTTTCCGTGCGGCACACTAACTTTTTCTTCTCTGTGGCCCCTAGTCATGCTCGTGGTATGACTACGAGACTTTTTGTAGTGAGCTCACCGCTCCGTGACTTGCTACCTCGCACTTACCCTCTCTGCTTCTAACTTTTGCTTTGAAGCAGCCTCAACTGGGGAGGAAGCAGAACAAAAAAGACAAGAAAGAGACAGGGGGTAGGGGGAAATGATTCTCTTTCTCTTCTTCAGTAGTGGGAGGGGGAAGTGACTCTCTCTTCCAAGAAATCCCCATGTCATGACTATCGATGTACATAGATATGTATATAGTTTTCCGTAGATGAATCTTCCAATACAGTGTAGATACATATAGAGAGCTATTTGAAGATTCTTCTTGTAGTGCCAGCCCCCTTTTTCCTCAGATCTGATAGTTGTTTTGTGCGCTTCCCGCCCCCTCTTGAGGATTTCGATCCCAAGCGCTTCTGGAACGACTGTCGACCGACCTCTTGACAGGTTGTCCG
>NW_027158021.1:18641-24866 GCF_002600585.1 Cystoisospora suis
GGTTGTCCGGTGCGCTTACACCCATTCTCTCTATGTAGAGTTGTATACAACACTGACAACCTGTCCGCTGAGAGTGAAGGGTGCTGTGGCGATTATGACAACGGCTACCCGTTTTCATGATAGTGATGATCTGACACTGGCCGTTCCTAGGACGAATATTGGGAGGACCAGGAAGACAGTGACCAGTAGTCCTCGCAGTGGTAGCAGCGGTTGTTCTTTATACAGATCTTCAGAAATCCTATGTATCTTTCCGGCTGTGCCGCTCGCCAACTGGAAAGAACAACGAAGAGAGAGGAGGACATAAAGATCGTCTTTTCCAATGTAAAAGTGGGCGGTCGAATCGCCCCGTCTCTTCGGAAGATGACTGCTGAAAGAAAAAGAGGGAAATGAAACGGTTTGTTACAAAGGCTGTGAAAGAAAACAGAGACAGAGAGGGATAGAGGACAAAGAGGAAAGTGTTGCAGAGAAAGGAGAACCGTCATTTGTTCTTCCTCTCGTGATGAAGGTAGTCTCTCTCTCTGTTTTCTATTTTCCTTTCTTCCCCTTTCATCGCAACAACAGTCTGGCTCATCGAGAAAACAGGCAAGTGTTGAAGGTCTAAAGAAGCAAAGGGAAGGGCGGGGAGGGGGCGAATCTCTAGAGTAGACGAGTGGGTGGCCATAAAGAACACCCCGGGGTCAATCTTCTCCTCTTGAGTGTTTTTTTCTTCTCATCCTCTTCATCATTCGTGACCACCTTTAGCTTTTCGTATGAAATGAAGAAGAACCCTCGCTTCCCCCCTCCGGTATTTCTATTGGCAGACGTTTAAAGAAACGAAAGAAAAGTGTGAGCAAGGAATGTATCAGCATTCCTCGTTCACACCTTCTTTGCAGACACTCTCCTCTTCTTTTCTTCTGCTTCTACTGAGTCTCACCTCACCAGTCGACAGAGCAATGGGAAAACCAGAAGTGAAACAACAGAGAAGGTAGACAAGAAAGGACCTCCTAGTAAAGGAAAAGCAAGACGTCCCCGTGAAGAGAAGAAAGAACGAAACTTTACAGGCAAAAACGCGGCCCATAACCTATACACCTGTGCAGTTTCTTCCCTAGGTATACCGAAAGAGCTGAGGTAACCTCCGGTCCCCGAACGGGAGTTCCAAACAAACCTTAAGCGCTTCATCCCATCCGACGGGGAAGCCTCGAGAATCTCTCAGCGCACTTCTTTTTCCGAGAAAGAGAAAGGACATGTGAGTAAAACTCCCAGCAAGAAGATAGAAACGGTTTTTCACACAATAGAACGCTTCCTTGCGTGCGCCACGGCACTGTCGTAGAACGCCGCCCCTACAAAGGCGAAACAGGAAGACAGCCGACATCGACGGAAGAGGGGGGGCTCCCCTCTTTCGACAAGACACGGCCGTAGCCACCATAGCTATTTCGATACAGTCCCAGCGAGGGTCAACGGGGTGTGCTCGCTAGCCATGTGTTGTCTTTAGGTTCCCGTCTAGATCCGGCCGAGCTTATCCGGCTCGAGACGGTAAGAAAACCGCAAGATGCGAGCAAGTTCGACACGAAGAAACGGACATCAGGGGGCATTTGGAACGGGTGAGGTCTCTCCCCGTTCTTTTAATCTGGCGTTTACGGGGGCGCCGCTGCTGAAACCCTGCTAGAAGTGTCTGCGAACTTGCGCTATCAGCTCGCACCTGTCAGGGTTACCTCGGAATTCGTTCCGAGCTCTGCTTTCCGTGTTTTTTCTGAAATGGGCTTCACGCCGCCGCCACCCTTCAGGTGGCTTTCCGGGCCGCGCCGAAAGGCGACGGCGGAGAGGGACGTTCCAGGGCCGGCGAAAACCTCGCCGCCACGCTGTGAACAGGAGATGGAGGAAAAGAAAGATAATAGAAAGAAGCCGGGGAGAGAGGAACCAGGAAAGGAGAAGAAAAAGCGGATGTTTTCTTCGTCTTGTGCTGGTGCTTCTTGTTCTTCCTCGTGTTTCCCAAAGTTCTTTCGCTTCGGAAGAGGAAAGAGGGACGAAGCGAAAGACAACCAAATGATCGGAAAAGAGGAAAGAGAGAATCTTGAAGAGGAAGAGGCCGAGACGTGCCTAGAGACCTCAGAAATCTCTATTTTAACGGAGGGAGATGGTGAAGCTTCACCTCTCCCCAAGTCCGTAGAAACACCCCTTTTTCAGGAATTGTTCGCTTTAGGCGAACGGGAAGAGAGAGCAGGAGGGAGAGACAGGGAAGCAGCACTTACTTGCTTAGATGAAGAAGACCCCTCGATCGTTGAAGAGGTCGAAAGAGACAATCACGACAATGGCGACGAAGAAGGGAATTTTTCTGAAGAGTGGCTCTTCCATGTTGACGTTGATGGCTTCGTTACAGCTGGCCTGTGCATCACCTGTGGCCAAGAGCGAAGCGTGATACTGATGCAGTACTACCCAGACGAGGAAGCGACTATCTGGTATTATCCAGAAGAAAAGAAAGAGAGCACGATGCTGAGACATGTGGCAAAGGAGTGTCTCACAGATTCAGTTGGACCGGCGGTTGTTCTGGCAAGGAGTCCACGGCCCTCTTCAGTGTCTCTGTGCGGAGAGAGAAACAAGTCTGACATACTACTATCCAGGTCAGAGATCACTTCTTTTTCTCTTGCAGAAAAGCGAGTTCGCTTCATGGAGCCTGTCCTTGTGGAATGGAAAAGAGAGCTTGAACAGGCCAGAAACAAAAGAAAAGCTAAAAGACGTCTTGAAGAAGACATTGAGAACAAGGAAGTGGAAGACTTCTTTGTCAATACAAGCTTTCGTCTCTCGCCTTCTGGAGAAGAAGCTGAAGACCAAGATGATGAGACCTCGGGAGCGAGAGCACTCCTAGCGAAGAGAATGTCTCTCAAGGTCGAGACAACCCCCACTCCTCTCACTTTCCCTCGTCCGTCTGTTCTTATCCTTTCCATCGAGTGGCATGAGCTCGAATACCTGCAGGAGTCGCCGGCATCAGTGAAAGAGCATGAAGCTCTTCTTCGCAATTCTTATGGTCTTCGCCCAGAAGACATTGAACCCTTCGGTCTCTTCCCATGGAGAGAAGGAGAGAAGAACGTGCACCTCGGTGGGAGCTCTATTACTCTCGCCGGTAGAGAGAAATCAAGTCTTTCGCTTGTGTTCATGGCCAGGAGGCCATGTAGGAAAGGGGCTATGGAATGACAACGATGAGGAGGAGGGTGATGAGAAAGCCTTCGAGGAATTCTGTCTGGTGGAGAAAGCTTTAAAGATTCTTGTTCTCCCACAACTCACGCATCTGGGGTGCCCCCACGTCTTCAACTCGGAGAGAAACGTCAAGTGGGAGATTCTCCCAAGAAATGCAGAGCGAGAAGATCTTCATCCTCTGCAAGAGGCAGATGCACAACCCTCGCCTCCGGAAGCTTCACCCAATGAGAAACCAAAGGAGAAAGAGAAAGGAGAAACACCCCAAGCTCAAACCCATATGGAACTCATGTTCCTTTCAATTTGCGACATCGCTGCCCCTATACTGGAGCTGGGGGCTCGTGCGCTGCACAGTGTCACGGTGAAGAAGAATGGCCTCTCGGCCCTCATGCCACAATGGTGAGTGACTTCCTCGTACTTTCATATAGATACCCTATGCGTATCTATATATCTTTGCATAGCTATCCATATACATCTCTATGTGCACAGCATATCGTACAATCTTCATGTCCACGCCTTGTGAAGGGTGTATGTCGGTGATCTGCGTACATACCATGCTTTGATTCTGTCTAGCTAGGAGAAGACGAGAAACAGTTGCTTGGAATGCCCTCTCTTTGCTTGCCCCGTCTTCGGGCCATCCACTTGGCTGGTCCGGACAGATCGTTATGAAACGTGGTATCATGTTGTGTGCACTTCTGATTCTCAGGCTGGAGGCGCTTCTACCAGATGCAGAAAAGCACAGCCATCGAGAGGAGGCAAGAGAAGAGCTCACGCAGGAGCCAGCGACGACCGAGGGAGCGACTGACGGAATGTTTACGAGTTCGATTGAGACGCGGGAGGGACGCAAGAGAAAAAAATCAAAGAGAATCGAAGAGAGATATTCACATGGAGGAGGAGGTGTATGAAGGAATTAACATATGTATACATCTTCTGAGACGTTCGTCCGTAGGCACTAAGTATGTTGCCAGTGTATGTACACTCCAGAAAGAAAAACGAATCAAAAAAAAGACAAAAAATCAAAATTACAACGAAGAAAAGACTTCGTATCACCACTGAAGTTGGCGGAAGAGTATCTACATCATCTTGTTTCATTCCTATCATTTCACGCTTCTTCTCTCCCCTGTTGGAGGGCCGACTTTCCTTCTTCTTGCCTTAGGTTCTGCGGATCATCAAGGGGAGTCGATGGAGCTACTTCAGCATCGATCGACGAAGACGAAAGGACCGGCCGCTTCCCAGGCAAGGTGGGAGGAGAAGGGCTCCACCGCGTGGCTTCTTGTACGACTACCAACGGCACAGAGCAAGAGGACCTCACCACTTCCTCCTTATATTCTCGAAGCAAAGAAAAGACACACGAGACAGACAGGAGGTCGTGCGCGCGGGAGGAAGCAGGGGAGCAGAAGGAGGGACAGATCTTCAGCGGAAAGAAATCAAAGAAAGGAAAAAAGACTAGGAAGTCCTATGAATGGTGGCGGCCATTCATAGGGCTTCCTAGTCTTTCTTCGTATCTTCGATTCTTCTCTCTGCTGATCTTATGGTGATTTTTATTACTATTGATGGCCGCCACCATCAACAGTATAAGTAATCATCTCTCTCTCTCCTACTCATTCTGCCTGTCCCCAGATCAACTTTCGTTTTCTTTGCTCCGGGGGATTCCTTCAAATAAGCTCCTCGACTGTCTTTCCCCCCTATCTTTCTGGAGTGAAAAGCGAAGATCATGTCTGAATGGCGATGACAAAGAAGGAAGGACAACTGCTGCTAAAGATCAACAGTTCGGGCTTCTCTCTGCCTCTCTCTCCCGCCTGTCCCTCGTCCTCCTCTCCCGTCTCTAGGAAAAGGCCCCGAGAGAGAACCGCCGGAGAAGAAATCGAAGAAAGAGATCTAAGAGATGGCTTGGGTTCGGCAACAAGACCGAAGGAAGAAAAAGGGCAACACAGGAAGAACGAAAGAAGAGAAAGAAGATATCTGATCCTTCCCCCCTCCTACTGGTTGGAGTCTTCTTCTTCTTCATTCTTCTTCAAGCCAGAATCTTTCTTCGCTGTTAGTTGTGGGGCCTTTCTTTTGGAGTTTCTCCGCCCCCTGCGATGTTCTCTCTCAGATTCTTCGTTCTTCAAGTCCTGGCGATCTGTATCTATCTCTCGGTCAGGAGTTGGTGGTCAGAGGGTTCTTCTTCGTCTTGTGAGTTCTGATGGATGGGAGATCGACTTCTTTTTTCTTCTTATTACCGACCAACGCCATCCATGTATGTCTGTATAGAGCTTACGACCTCCTCCTTCCTCCTGCCCCCCCCTCTTCCTAAGGTCGTTGTGAGCTCTCTATAGATGATGTACAGCCATCAATCGATTTACTGATCGTGAGGAAGATCGATACAGGACACATCGAGCTTACAGACAGAGGCAAGAGAGAAGTAGAGACACGTCATGATATCACCTCTTCTTTCTTTTTCTTCTTCTTTGCTTCTCCTTCTTGTTCTTCTCTAAATCTCCTTCAAAAGATGATGGATACTTCAAGAGCCCCGAGAGATAGCACAAGTCGACCCCCCCCCTCCGCTTGTGTTTTCTTCATCTGAGAAGGCCACCACGGATCATACAAACGCCTCTCTTCCGATCGTCTCCCCCGGGAGCATTCATCATCTTCGGTTCGTTCTTTTTGTCTTTCTTCCTTCTTTCCTTCATCCAAACTTCGCTCCGAATGAGTCTTGATCATCTCCGTAGATTCCGACTGATCTTCCGTTTCTTTCATTTGGCCTTGATGCACAAAGAGGAAAGAAAACCTCAAGAACATTTCCTTCTTCAATCGGAGGAACAGAGAGAGACACGCATCTGTCTCTCCATCTTCATCGCAGTCACCTCGTTTTCCATCTTGGCCTTGATGCTTCTTCTTCTTCTTCTCACCCCCCCTACGGATGTTGACTTCCGAGCCCCATTCCTGCCTTGCCTTCGATGGCGATAAAAACACCCCCCCCTTCAAGAGAAGGATGACCACGTCTTGTCTTCTCATTTCTTTCGTTTGTATTCAAGAAAGCTCCTTGTCAAGTCAGTTTCGCAGAAGACCCCCAAG
>NW_027158021.1:25056-30247 GCF_002600585.1 Cystoisospora suis
ATTCTTCATGCGACAGCATTGGTCCTGTTTGAGTGCTTGCAGGGGTCCTTCTTGTTTTTCTTCTTTTGCATGTCTTTTCCATCATGAGGGATGTCCCTGCTAAGATGTCCCATTTCATCATTCAGGAACAGAACGATCATCCCAACTCGTAATCACCCTCTGATCAATAGAGTCACAATAACCCCCACGCTGAACGTCCGTATACATCTAACTATCTACCTTAGTGATGAGCTAGCTGACAGGATGTATCTATCTCTCTATCTATCTAAACATAAACATGGCCTTTCTGAATACAACAAGACGAAAGAAATATAGAGATAGACAAGGTGTCGAGGTGGGGCTGGGTGATATATCATCCATGAGAGCTCATAAGGATCGTGCTAAGAGACAACGAGTTGACATTATGTGTTTATCATAAGACTCCTAGCAGTAGGCTATTCCTACGTCACTTAGGATAGATATTCTTTCTCTACTCAACACACAGATGGATAACAAGCAGAGACTCCTTTCTTTCGACACGAGGAGTAAAAGGCTCAGCTCTTTTCCATATCACAGGAAAGAATCAAGCAAGGAAGCTCTGTGGCCTGTTCACAAGGAAACTTTACCGTCAAGACAGGCTGACTGTCTTCTCTCCTTCGTATCTCTTTCTACCCCAAGTGCAAAGGAGAGAGAGAGTGCGATCGTTAATTAGCTAGCTAACGATCGAAGCTTAAGGAGTCAAGGAAGAAGCTTCCCGTGCAAGTCAGCAGAAAGACCACAGGAAGAGGAACAACCACAGACTGGGGAACCGAGTAGTACAGAGGCGTCTCTCTCTCCTCTTGTTGGACCCCTTCCCCCCCGTAGCTATCTCGTGAGGGAACAGGCGGTGTATCTATGTATCGCTCCCTGTATCATTGTATCCTTAATCTCTCTTTGATCTGTCTATCTGTCTATCTCTTCAGATGCCAGTGGACGAGCGTGAATGTCTTAAGATGTGAAGTGCTTGAAAGAAACACGGGAGAAACAAAGCGGCTGTGCCCCTCCGCACTTCCTCCTATCACTAGCAAGAAGATGAAGAGGAACCATTCACTGTCACCCCACACATCGGATCTATTATAGATTAGGATGATTGTTATGACAATTCAGAGCCAACAAGCGATAATCTAGATGGCTAGGATGAGAGTAGAAGAGCCTCCTCACCTGATGTGATGTCCCCGGCCTGCTCCCCATCATCTTCTTCTTCTCCCGTAGACAAAGCGAGGGCAAGGGGCCCGCGCGTCTTCAGATGATCATACGACGTGAAGGCCATCGACAGACAGATAGAGTTAAATATGGATGAATCAACCAGTGCATTCGAGCCGATATTCGAGGAAGAGAGAAACGCTTCTTCTTCATTCTTGTTGCTTGAAAGAAGAAAGAAATCTCGGTCGGTCGGCGTTGCGGCAGTAGCAACTCCAAAAAGAATAAAGGTGAAGATCGTTCCCCCCGAAAGACAACAGCGAGAAGTGAAGCAGAAGTCACTGTTTTTCTGCGTTTTGAAAAGTGAAGTCTGCTGTTGCAGTAGACGAGAAAGAGGCAAACAACCAGGGGAGGGACAGGGGGCGAATAAACGAGAACAACTTCCATGGAAACGTCTCCTGCTGCACATCCTCAATGCATGCCACTTTCTACGAAGCGAAGTCATCTCCTCCATGTGAAACACAGCTAGAAAGAGAGACACAGAAAACGAAAGACAATCATGAAAAGGAAGGGAGCCAGGGCGGTGAGAATCGGCTGAGAATACCACAAATCTCCAGGAATGCATTGCCCATACGGCCCTTGCAGCTCAATCGAAGTTGTGCACAAGATTTCCAATGGATGTGAATCAGTGGGGAGGCTCTCTCTTCGTGTTGTGAGCTTTTCTGTTCAGTGAGAATCGTGTGAGACAGCGCTTCTTCTTTTTCTTCCTGTACATGATGTATCAATCTGTTGGAGGGTCGTGTTCTTCTTTATAGCTGAGAGGATGAAGCGTTTTGTCCCACATTCTTCGTGTTCTCAGATGACGACGGACCATGGTGAAGGCAGGTAGCAAGGTTAGGGTCTTCCGTATGTGTCTATGCTTTCGTTGTGATCTCTCAGACTCGATCCGTCCCTCTCTCCCTATCGCTACTACTGCTACTATCACTGTTACTGCTACTCCTATTACTACTACTGCTACTATCACACTACTAGCACAAATACTACTAGCCGTGTTACTGCTTCTACTACCACTACTAGTGCTATTACGACTATCACCAGTACTACTATCACTAGTACAATGGCTACTATCACTTACTACTACAAATAGTACTATCACCGTTACTGCTAACGCTACCACCGCTACTACTACCATCAGTCCTAATATCACTGCTACTACTATCCCTACTACTGCTACGATTACAGATACTACTACGATCGCTACTACTACTACAACTATCACTACTACTGTTATCGTTATTACTACTGGTACTACCGCTAATACTAGTAGTCATCCTATTCTCCGACTGCTACTAGCTTCCTTTTCAGACTGGTGACTGACCCTCATCACCCGCATAAAAAGGCGTCGTTCGTGCAGTTCGCTCTTTAGACATGCTGATGGGAAAAAGAAGAAGAGAAGCCAAACAAGCTTTCCTTCCTACGCCTCTTCTTCAAGTCTTGTCTGTCCACCTATGTTGATGTCTCCCTTCATTTATCGAAGGCGTGCATGCATGCAAACAGCCAGATATGGTTTTTCATTGATTAGCTCTTTCCTCAATGAGTACCTCAGGTTCATAGCAACGCCAGCAACATCCCCACTCAGGCTACCGCTGCACCCTAGATAGACCTCCTTTGCCCTCTTACATAATTCAGCTATAGATAGAGATCTATAAAGACGTATCTTCGTATAGGGATCATTAACAGATGTTTATGTATATACATATATGTATAGATGTGCGTATGAAGAGTAGCCGTCTCTGAGTATGAGAATGAGGGATAGGTAGAGATGAGTTGCAAGGCTATCATTATGAAGTTGGTCTTCAAGAAGACTTTGTCGAGCCCCCTTCATTCTTCACTCTCCTCTAGAGAGATGAAGAACCCCTAATCGAGGGTTACGAGAAAAAGAGAAAAGAGAAAGAAGATAAGGAAGAAAGGATTGACAGTGGAATAGATTGAGATAGAAGATCTCTATCAACGGAAGTCTCATCTTCTGTCCTCTGTAACGTCATTGCTTGAAAGAAGAGGCTTCTCAAAGAGAAAAATAACGGATACATGCGAGAGATGTAAGAGGAATGGGGAGAGAAGAATAGCGGGGATACTCATGAAGCAGAGAGGAAAGGAAAGACGAAGAAGAGAGACAAGGAGAACAGGCCGGAGAAGAAGAAGAAAAAAGAGAACAACAAGGAAGAGAAGGTCTCCTCAAACTGGAGGAAAGAAGCAAGAATTCTTCTAGTCTCGGCTTGTTCGTATCCCCCCGGTCGATACCTCGTGAAGAATCGAGAGTTTCTACCTCTCTCTCTTACCGGATCACCGTGTATTCTTCCTCTCAGACTCTTTCTCTGACAAAGAATGAGACACCTACCACTGCGAGACCTCAATCTCATCCTATCCCTACTCTTAGATACTGGTGAGCTAGGACAAGGAGCAGCGAAAGAATCGTGGGCAGAATAAGAGGGAGAACAAGGGGAAGAGGGAGGCCAGTATCCGAGGTGACTGTAGTAGTAATACGAGGCACCTGGCGGTTCTGGCAGTGGTTACGCCTGTAGAAGTAGAAAAGAAGGGAAAAAAAGCTCGCTGTCTGCAACTCAAAAGACAAGAATAAGAAGAGATTCTTGAAGAGAATGGGGGATAGGAATGAAGTGGAGAGAGAGGATGACCATAACGGTGATAAGAAGAGACTGGTGAGTTGGCGAAGAAAGATAAGAAAAAGGAACAGGGAGAAAGCAAGTCTTTCCTTCTTTGACGTGTGAAGAGTCGTAAAGAAAGATATGTAGAAGAAATGGAAGAATGAAGATCTCAGGAGAGAAGAGATGATTTCGCAATCGATTTAGAATCGTTTTTAACTTATCCTGTTTTCTTCTCTTGCCTCTTCTCATATGTCTTGGGTATTTTGTTATCTTCTTACGAAATTTCGTGAAGAACCTTTTCGAGACCGGACGAATAGTGAAGAAGAAGCTGATCGTCTCTGCGTCCATATCATCGGCATGTGGCTACCATACACCTTCATAGAGAAAGAAGGAAAGAACCACATCTTGACAAAAGAAAGACTAGAGAGAGAAGGACGTTCTGAAAAATAGTAGGGAGAAGAGAGAATCCAGCTCTTCTTCAATGTTTGTAACGCCTGAATGCCTTTCTTGCAGGACCCCTCGGGCATTCGACTCCACCTCGAAGAAAGGAGCTGCATCCTGCTGCTAGTTTGACGATGAAAATGGTTGGCTAGCACGGTTAACCATACAGAGAGACACAGAAGAAGTAGACACACACGGATAGGTCTTTTCTCCTCTGCCTCCCCATCTCGTCACCTAAAGGAGTTATGGTTGTTTGTTAATTATAGGAAAAGGAGGAAAGATGAGGAAGTACGTTCCACTTCTTTCTTTGTCTTCGACACAGATATGACGGAAAAGACTGGTGAACTTCAAAAGACTCGAGTATAGAATGGTTCCTTCTTTCTCTGTGTGCGTGTATGCATTTATCTTCACGGGTAGGAGGAGTTCGAGGAATGCATGCGTAACTAAATATGTCTACAAGAGGAAAGAAGAAATTCTACAGGTTGCTACTTTTATATCACGGCATGCAAAGAAGAAAGTCCTTGTCTTCTCGCAGAAATCTTCGGAATCGGCTAGTCATATGTCTGGGCGTGTGTTGAGATCCTGAGGAAGTAAGCTTTCTTCTCTTTTCTTCGCCATCGCTCACCGCCAGAAAAAGACAGAGATTCGTCATGAAAGTGTGTAGAGCCTCAGCACACGATTGATGGTCAAAAGGATTTACTGAAGTTCAGAAAATCGAACACTGCATGGCGAGCTGAAGATGCAAACTTAATCGCCATGGCACGCCGCTGAAAAATCTTACGGCAAGTTCACTCAGTGGACGGACTGACACTCAATCGTTCATGTCTGCCCGCACTGCTACATTAAAAACTTTTAGTAGGAACTGGTTGGTACAGACATTTTAATTAATTTTTTAATTTATATATCAAAACAAAATGATCTTATTTAAA
>NW_027158021.1:30300-30687 GCF_002600585.1 Cystoisospora suis
CATGCCTATGAACGGACGCAGCTTCGTAATCCTATCTAGGCGTTGGAGCTGTGTTGTTAGCTGAGTCTCCGGGCGATAGAAATCTGCATCGCCGACCACCCTGGCCGCATCAGAGAAAACCGCGGCATGGCTCTGACAAAGACGCTTTTCCACAAGAGATCATTGGATGGAAAACTCCTGACTCAAGAGTGCTACTATATGGAAGTTTTATCAAATGCTACACGAGAACTGCTGGCTCTCGACGTAGGTTGATTGAATTCTCAAACAGGTGTCACCAAGTCCAGCACTGAAGAAACGGGGGGCCGCAAGTGGGCGACCTAGGAACGAAAATCTCTTCTCTTCGCCTCTACGAAGTCTCGTCTCGATCATGGGTTTCCGTAGGGGCTC
>NW_027158021.1:30796-35051 GCF_002600585.1 Cystoisospora suis
TTCTGAGCCTGACACGAGCGTCCTCTTTGAATAGACTAGGTTTCCAGGCTGAGAAAGGCCCTGCCGTCCTCAGAAGCTGAATGGCTTCTTTCTCACTACAGAATAGCGTTGCTGACGCGGAAGAGAGAGAGACATCTTTACCGGTGGCAGTTCTGCCCTTTGACCCGGCTTGGGTTAGTGAGCACGGAATGCAGGTAGCCAGCCAGTGCGCCAACGGTGCCGTTTCAGGCTTTGACATGTGTAAAGCTAATTCCCCCTTATCAAGCGTGGCGGTGTGCCTACACTTACGGATTCTCTCCTCATGACGGAAAGAGCGACAAGACCATCCGTAATCACATAAGGAAGGAGATACTAAAAACTACTGCTGCCACAGCAAGACCCGGCAAAGCTGCGACTGTGCTGCTGGTGGCCGAGCTCTCCGTCGCACTAATGACCACGTCGACCTTGCACAAGTTCTGGTTGGTTGCTTGTGCATTCTGAGATATAGCTGCTGCTGGCGGGGAGGGGGGTGTGTAGAGGCAGCCGAGATGAATCGTCTTCGGCGAATCCGGGAAATGCTCGGGAGGAATCTTCAAGGTAACATTGTGGGCACCTTTATTCTCAGTCCACCAAGCCGATTGGAAGCCTGGAATGAAGCTCGTAAATTTCTCCTTCTTGCACTCGGCATCAACCTTATCATCTGCGCAGTAGTCCGTCGTATACTCGGCTGGCTGAGGGACTGCGTTAATGGCCTCATTGCCGCAGATCAGGGTCAAAGTGTTATTTTGCTGCGTCATGGTGACAGTAGACTTGGCCTCGTTGCTCAATTTACCGTACGCGCAGTACACAGTCTGGCCCGCTGCAGCTGATTTCCTCGCTTCAACCGTCACTGTCAGTGTACACTCTTTCCCTGAGGCTGCTTTGCAGCCTGTGACAAACTCGCTATCCAGCAACGGCAGAGGTGCATCGGGGAAGCTCAGCTCGTACTTCTTTCCGTCTGTCTCGGTGGGCGTGCCGTCCACCCAGGTGACTGGCGGCTGCACCGTGCCACCCATCAACTCCGACAAACTGACGGCCTTCTTACCGCCGGCAAGGTCCTCGGTTGGCATTTTGCATTCTGCCAAACTGCTGATACCTGTTGGGCAGACAAATCCCTTTGTCAGTTCCGGTACAGCAGTGGGTTGTTGTCCGGCGCACTCGAGACTCACCTTGCGCTTCGCCTCGGACAAGGAGGCAGTGAACTGTTTGGCCACATCCTCCTTACACACTGCTGCCTCCACTTCCTGCGGCTTTTCTAATCCTTTGGCTCGAAAGCCGTTGCCTGCCTGGTGACGCAGTGCATGCGCCACTGGAGACAGGAGAAATGTAGCAGCGCCGACACACGCTACGAACCACAGAGTCCGCCCCGACATTCTGGTCCTCCCATTTGCCCTCCTAAGGGGCTGTCCTTTGTAACATACCCGGCGGGAATCCGCGGCAGCCATCATAAAAGAGTGCATCCCTGGACAGAACAACGCCTGACGAGACTAAGCGGAAAAGTGAGTTGAGGATTTGCAGTACCGCCGAGTATAAAGAAGGCGAACACACTGTTCGGGCGGTCCAGAGGACAGAAACTCACTTCTAACCCGACTATACCCGACTTGGAAGCACTCCAGGGTTGCACGCGGAATTCTGCGCATCCACCCTCCGGCCCCGGTGCCGTCGGCACCGGTAAGAGCCGGGGGCGGGAGAAGCAGCTAGCGAGACGTGGTGCTTACTGCTTCCACTGGTGTACAACTTTCTAGCGCTAGTGCAGGAGTGTTTACTCGTCCAGGTTCTAGCCCTGATTCCTCGATGGCACAGAAAGCCTAGCGCCGCCCACCGCCGCGACCCTGGCTGGCAACCACAGGACGGTCGCGGATCACTTCTCGATGAGGTGGACACTCACTCCCCAGCGTGCCACCTGGAAAATACAGAAAAAGCACTTTTGGTTCCGTGACACCAGCCCTCAACTGCGCCTTACAGAACTACTTACTGCTTATGAGAGAAGCGCGTGCTGGAGGTGCTTCCGTTGACTGGGGGAGCCTCTCTCACGCACCGCTACCGGGGCACTGCCCTTCACAGGCAACAGCCTGCCACCACGCGTGGAAACTTCTTATCATCGGGGACGCGGCACCCTTGGTATGATGGACAGCCTACATCCTTCCTACACACTAGATTTAGTCCCTCCCTCGAGCTCGGGGCGTAAAAATCAAGGCGTCGGTGTAGTTAAAGCATCAACTATTGCCTGTGGAGTTGAGTTCTGGGTTGGAGTGCCTGCACCAAGTGGGCGGAGCCCCCCGCTCTACACTGCTGTCTCCTCAGCAATATATGGGAGCAGCATGCGATAAAACAGAGTCCAGCACCGACTGAGGGATTGGCTTTTTCTCATGCTTAGAAGGGGCAAAGACACAGGGGTTGTTGGGTAGTCCACCCGCCGTGACCTTGCAGTGTCGTTCCGTGCACAGTGAGACATCCGGTGTGCCGGTCGGACTCGACCGCGCGAAGACGAGTCGTAGCAAGCCGCGACTAACAGCGAAGTAGCAACTAACGTAGTAGGGCAAAATGGTGTTTTCGCTGTTTACGTTAGTGTGCTCTGCGGACGGACTACCTCGCCGGGAAGACACTGCAAGCGGAATATTCCAGGGCTACGGCGGCCGCGGCGCAGCACCAGCCGACGACCTCCGGGATAGTGCACTCGCCGGAGAGAATTCGTAGGTAACTGAACTCACTTGCTTTTTACGCTTTTTTTTCAGTTTTGAATAATGTAGCCTTTTCATGGTGTCTCGAACTATTGCGACAAAAGTTTGCAGCTTTGTTAGAAGGAGTTGAACACAACACCTTGTGGCCACCGCCGATTGTCGGGAGCACGAGCGGGGCTCCGACCCTCACCGTTTTGACGGTTTATGCTGTACTGTTGCTTCTTTTCACAAACAAAGCCTTTTTACCGTGTTGACCTTCGCATGGCTTGACCGCTGTTGCAACGCAGAGCAGTGGCAAACTTGGGGGGCAGTGCAGCGGCTACGACGGTAGCAGACTGCGAACTAGGGCTAGGGAATGATAGTAGCTTATTTATTGCAAAGGAACTTTCCTGTTATGTAGACCGGCCAATTACTTTGTATAAAGAGCCAAATATAGAAGAGCAGATAGATATAGAGATAGCAAGAGGGGTAAATAACGACTGGACGGAAACGGTAAAATGCTTTCATCAAAGATTGTCCCAGGCGTGGAAGAGACTTGAGGGATACCACTTGCGTACCCCGTCATCACAACAGTCACAGCCTTACCGTCTTATATGATGTGTATACAGCTGCGAGACCAGAATGAATCCTCTTCGCGTATTGCACTCATTATCAGACTCATGTATACACAGCTATGACCTTCATGTTCTCAGTGCCTGACCTGTACGAGGGGTACCGAAACTTCTTTCTACCTGTATACATAGACATAAGGGTACTGTTGTGCTCTCGAAAGGCGAATCTAACGCATTCACACAACCGTATGAACAAGAGTCCGCTTACTGAGGAACGCAGCAGGAAAATCATTAGCAAATGCACAACAATAACANNGAGCTCCGGCACGATCGGAAGCACCCGCGCTGCTCTCTTCCCGTCACTCTGCCAGCGGACTGCTAAGAGGAAGAAAAGAACTAACTCTTCCGTATCTTCCTCTGTCCAGCCTCTCGCTGCCTAGCGCGATATCTCCGGAGAGTCAAGTCTCCTATTCTGCCTCCCCAGAGAGCGGGCTCCTACCATCACTACGGACTATTGCTGACTAGTTTACTATGTAGTGTGTCCTCATTCATAAATAATCGATGTTCACGGTATGCTTCTGAAGAAACTATATAATCTAGCACTTATGTCATCGATGATGATGAAATTGTAAATGAAACTTTTGTACCGGGCTGTCCTAGCATGCGGCTCCACGGGGTGCTAGTCGCCGTGCACACAGTCTGTCTCACAGACACATCTCTCGGAGAGACACTCGTGTTCGTCGCAGGCACAACAGGTATCATATCTGTACACGGGAACCATCGGCTTCGCCACGTGTTGAAAATATATGGGTATTTTTACATATGTGTACGTGTGTATATACTATATATCTGTATACGTATGATATGCAACAGATCGAGGAAGGAGGTCTATGCGGGAAACTTCCATACCGTGCAAGTTTGCGGAACTCACTGCGCCGCAAGCATCGTAGAGGAGAGAGGTGGATGTCTTCTATCTATCTACACAGAGCAGAAAAGAACACAGGA
>NW_027158022.1:0-275 GCF_002600585.1 Cystoisospora suis
AAGATAGATAGATAGATTAAAGATAGATAGATTAATGATAGATAGATAGGTAGATAGATAGGTAGATAGATAGATAGATCAAGAAGTGTGCTATAGTGAATGATCTCCTCCTTGGGGAGTTGATATACCTTTGTCTATATAGAGATGTGTATCCGCTGATACACCTCATCGAGAGACATACATAGATCTGTCTACTTAGAATAGATAGCTACGTATACATGTAGATAGATATATCTAGGTCTCTCTACACTACGAGAAGTTCTTCTGTATGCCAT
>NW_027158022.1:765-4024 GCF_002600585.1 Cystoisospora suis
GATGGAGAAAGAAGAAGAAGAAGCGAGACGTGCAACACCCATAGCATGCTGGAAGACGATAGAACACATGGACAAAGTAGAAGCTCCTCTTACTTTCTCTTCGGTTCGAGAAGAGGAAACGCTTTCTTCTCTCCTCTCGTCAGAAGTGCAGACGAAGAAGGAGCAGGAGAGAGATACGAAAGCGAAGAGATGCGAAGAAGAAGACTTAAAGAAAAGAGAAGAGGGGGGAGGTATTTTTCTTCTTCTTCCTCCATTTCTTCTTCGCATCTTTTAGTTAGTGATAGAAGGTCAGAAGAGATGAGCTGTAATAGGACCAGTCAAGTCGGTAAATCGATGTATCAACACTCGACTCAAGAAGGAGAGAGAGAATTCCATGGGGCTCACGGGAGGGATGAAGATGAGACAGTCTCCTTCCTCCTCTTGAGGAATCGCAAACCTATCAAGGTAAAAAGTACACTAGGAGTCTTTCCACGCAGTCAAAGGATATACACCCCTCTATCGGGTGAACCCCTAAAATGGAGAGCCACTCTCTTCCTCTCTATACGAAGATCTCTAAGAAGGGTGCTGAATAATGCATAAGTAGATCTCTCTCTCTCTCTATATATATGTATATCTGCATGTGGAGTGAGAGAGTCATATGTATACATCTCTCTCTCCGTATATGCCTAGGTATCCATGCCTCTGTAGCTGCGTCATATATATATATATATATATATGTGTATATACGTTGTATGTATGCATGTATATAGAAATCTTTACGGATAGGTTCCAAGCCTGTATATGTATGTACGTTGATAGATAGATAGATTGATAGAGATAGATGTGTGTATGTATAGAGAGAGGTGTATGGAGAAAGAAGAGAGAAGTGACTAGGAGATACGCTTTGACTGCAACAGAGAAAGTGACCCAACTTTCCTTCTTCTTCTTCTTCCACTACTTCAACTTCTTCGTCTGGAAAGAAGACGAAGAAGAAAAGGAACAAAACTCAGAAGGAGCGATGGTGGAGGACAAGAAGTGAAAAGTAGACTTCCAGGAAAAGAGATAAAACAGGCAAAGAAATCCAGAGAGACATTACATACACATACACACAGTCAACATTGATAGATTGAAGATAGGCAGAAGATAGATAGATTAAAGATAGATTATGAAAGATAGATCGAGGACAGATAGGCCAACAAGGGAGAGGAGGAAGATGAGAGGTTTCTTGTCTGGGAGACATTTCGTATTTCTCGCACATTCTCTCTATCTTGTTCCAGAGTTCAGGAGATTCTATCGCTTTATATCTCGTGTAGATGAAGTGAGAGAATGAACGAAAGAAAGCAACAGAAATCTCTTAAAGAAAGAGAGAAGGAGAGAAAGAGAGAGGAGAGAGAAGGAGAGAGAGGGCTCTGTCTGTCTGTCTGCGATGATCCTACCTGATACAGTTCGATACCATAGATGCCGCATTACACGACACATACACCAGCCGCTCTTGAACGCACAAAGGGGAAAGAAAAAAGAAAGAAAGAGAGAAAGAAAGAGATAGCAAGGAAAGAAGGTACTAGCACAGGCAGAGGGGAAGGCTGAAGAATGAAAGAGAAAGAGAGAGAGAGAGATAAAGAAGAAGAAAAAGAAGAATAGCTGAAGAGTGAAGACACGAAAAAGGAAGAAAAAGAAGAGAAGGAAAGAGAGAGAGAAACTGAAACGAAGAATCTCTCTCTCTTCATACACCTCATCCATCATTAGGCTACAAGCATACATACAACACGACCACACCATCCATATATATTACACACGCATATATAGATAGATATGGAGAAAAAGATAGATAGATTAAAGACAGAAGATAGATTAAAGACAGAAGATAGATTAAAGATAGATAGACTAAAGATTATAGACAGACAGACAGACAGACAGATAGCTAGATATATAGATGGGAGAGAGAGAACTCAACATGTTTAGGGAGAGCGAAGGAGAAGAAAGAAGTGGAAGGAGAAAAAAGGCAGAAAAGAGGTTCCCAAATGGATAGAGAAAGAGAAGAAGAAAGAATACTTATTGCGACGAAAACGACGATAAGGATGATAAGGACAAAAAGAACAAGAAGAAGAAGAAGAAGAGGAAGAGAAAGAGGAGGCGGTAGAGAGAAGAGAAAGAGTTGAAAGTAGAGAAGAGTCACTCATACAAGAAGGTCGATGATAAGAAGAAGGACTGAGAAGTGTTCATTTTGTGCTAATGCGCTTTCTTGTTCTTTTTCTTTTCTCTACAGAAGCAACCTCCTCCTACTCTCTCTCTCACTTATCTCTGGCGTGACTGTTAGCTCGTTAACAATCATAGGAGACTTTTCACCTCTCTTCTCTTCTTCTTTTTCTCCTCTTTCTCCTTGCGAAACCTCAAGAAAGAAGAAGCCTATCCTCTCACCTCAATGACGAAAAACGCAAGACGATACGCACATACACATATGTACATATATATAGAGATATAGAGATATATATATATATTTATGTAGATATATAGATAGGTATCCAAGAGATGGTATGTAAGTAGCGATCTATGCATGTAGGTTTGTATGAATTGACGTATTTGGCGAGGAGGTCGCTTACTGAGAGGCTTAAAATTGATGAGGGCATCGAGAGTTCGGCTGTCTGTACAGCAGACAGCAAAGAAGAGGAGAAAATACAGAAGAAAGAAAGAAAGAAAGGTTATCATGATGAAGATAGATGTGAAGATACAAATCAATCATCCAAAAAAGAAAAAGAAAAGAAAAGGAAGAATAGAGAAGAAATGGACGTCATACACATGTCTTCAGATCTCTATACACCGACGCATACATCTACACATAGGCCCCAGCATGCATGTCTATCTCTGGTCTATCTATCTTTGATCTATGTCCCTTCACTCTACCTATCTTTAATCTATCTTTAATCTATGTATCTTTAATCTATCTATTCCTCTTTATCTATCTGTCTATCTCCCTTTAATCTATCTGTGTGTCTCTGTCTAAGAAGTCTCCTGTTGTCTTTCGCGCTCTCCTCTCTTATCGCCTCTATCACTCTCATACGACACTAAAGACATTCCCTCCTTTCTTCCTCCTTTCTTTCTTCTTCTTCTTCTCTTCTTATCTCCATCTGCCTTGTGTTCTCTTTGCTGATAGAACGTCCCTTCATCTTCTTCTTCTCTCCGAGAAAGAATAACTTTAAATGAAAGGCAGAGAGAGAAGGACCCACCACCCTCCTCTATATGCCCCTCGACCTCTCTCCATACAGACAGATTAAAGATAGAT
>NW_027158022.1:4105-4229 GCF_002600585.1 Cystoisospora suis
GGAAGGAGGAGGAGGAGAAGTAGGTCGATTTGAAGAGGCAGATGCATGCCATCCATCCATTCCTTTATCATTGATACAAAGCCACATGCATTCCTTTCATTCTTTCATGAGAAATAAGAAGAAA
>NW_027158022.1:4312-4454 GCF_002600585.1 Cystoisospora suis
TTTCTTCTTCTTCTTCTCCTTACGTAGGCCTGAGCGGGGCGGGTCGACAATGGCGGCAAGCTTTTGGAAGGAAGTGTTAAACTCCGCCGACGCAAGCAAGTCCGGCAAAACGGCCTCTGCTTTACCTAAGAAAGAAAGAAAG
>NW_027158022.1:4547-6144 GCF_002600585.1 Cystoisospora suis
CCCTCGCCTCTATTCTCACGTGCAAAGACTTCGATACTTCGAATATATATCAAGTAAAGAGAACGAGGTGAGATAGATGTCTGTCTATGAGGAACAAAACAAGACAGAAAAGAAAAAGAAGAAAAAGAAGGAGAGAAAAGTGAGAATGCAACAGAGGAGAAGCAAAGAAGAAGGGTAGAAGGGCTGGCTTCTCCTGTTGCTATTCTCATTCTTCTTCGTGCTGTCTTTAACTCCAAAAAGTCTGACGTCCGGGTGTATGTACACTACCACCCCACAGATGAAAGAATACGTGACTGTAACGAACTAACTATCTTTCTACCATTCTTTCTTTTGTTTCTCTGAAAAGGAAAATTTCTTCATTTCTTCTGTCATATCTCAGCCAGAATATCTTTCTTTATTTCTTTCTTTCTTCACTCTCCCTCTATGAATTTCTTGTCTATCGATCTCTTTCTTTTTTCTTTCTTTCTTTCTCTGGTGAAAATATCGTTTTCATCGTCATATTGTTGTGTTGTCTCCTTGAAGAGATCGGCCCCACCCTGCATGTCTAGGTATGCATGCTAGCTCGATCCCTCATCGAGCATTTCCTTCTGCTGCAGAATGCAATCGATGCCCCTTGTAGAATCGATGATCTTCAAATCGATCCAGCCATCGACATGCACACCTCCTCAAGGCAAAGGTAGTAAGTACCTTCTACCATCTCTCTGTCTGTCTTTCTCTCTTTAGATTCTTTTTCCTCATCTCTCTCTCCCTCCCTCTCTTTCTATCTTTCTTTCTTTCTTTCTTTTTCTCACCGCATATGAATCGGACATCCTGAGAGAGGCCATTCCTCTCGGCGTTGAGCCTGGCGTGATGGATAGCCTCCTCAACTACCTCGATTCCTACGATCCTGGGCCGTCTCCCTCCTTCTTCTTTATTTTCTTTCTCTTTCTCTTCTTTCTCCTTGCTCTCATCTCCACCCTCACCCCTCTTCTTCTTTCTTTCTTTAGATCTTTCTTCTTCTTTTTTCTCCTCTTCTTTACTTCTCTCAAGAGGACCTCCTTCTTCTCCCTCCTCCTCCTCTTCGTCACTACTGCTATCTTCACTGTCATCCTCTCGGTTCTCCCTCTCCTCATCCTCCTCTTCATCTCTTTTTCTTTTTCTTTCTCGTTCTCTTTTCTTTCTCTTCCGAAGCGCTCCGGCGTCCATATCAAACGAAGAAGAAGAAGAGAAGGACCGAAGAGAAGCAGGACGATGAGGATGATAAGGAAGAAGAAGAGAAGCCTGTCGTGAAAAGAACTTTCTGAACTTTGTCCCTTTCTTTCGGAGAAGAGCCGCAGCGCATAAAGCGAAGGTTCCCGTTCCACAGCAGAGATCGAGAAGTCCATACCTCTCCCCTAAACTCTCCTCCTCATGCAGATTTGGCAGGAGAAACTCCAAGGCCGTCATGAACAAAAGGGGACATGTCACGCTATTCGTCTGGGGAAAAAGTCAAAGAAAGAAAGAAAGAAAGATGAGAGAGATAGATATATGAAGATACAGAAAAGAAGACTTGAGAATAGACGCGACGACGAAAAAGAAAAGAAAGAAGAAACAAAGCGGTACGAAGTGAAGGAAAGGA
>NW_027158023.1:0-1049 GCF_002600585.1 Cystoisospora suis
GCCACGGACTATGGGAGACAGTCAGCCCACGCCCAGCCGTGATATCACCCCTTCGGGACGCCGAAGCCGCCTTCGCGTAGTCTCGGGACACCAAGAATCATTATCCATCTGCCCAATCCACAACGCCGGACGCGTCCCCTTGAAATGTTGTGGCTTGTTCATGACTTTGGACAGCCAGTCTGTGTCCTCCTGGCTTTCGTCTTTATCCAGGAAGTACGTCCTAGGGGGAGAGGCTCCCGCCATCATGCTGGTTGTCAGTGGTAAACTCGTTTCCCGACTCGTTCGGTCCCGTGTCTTCCCCTTTGAGAAGTCTAGGGGAGGTGCGGGTATCTTAGTCTCCAATAAGAGAACTGGGTCGGTGCTAGCGTCTCCCCGGTCACTTCCCTTCAATGGGATGGCCGGTCTGGGGCTGTCCAGGGTGACTGCCCTCACCGGTGTGGCACTTCCGCTGGTGGACTGTCGAGGTTCCTCGCAGTGCCCATCAATTTGGGATCATTCTTGGCGCCCAGAGATTACCCGAAGTCGAGCACGGTGTCCCGAAGGGATAATATCTCAACTGGGTGTGGGCTGGTCGTCCCCCATAGTCTGTCGACGTCAAGCAGCCTTCGTCTGCCTTGTATCCATACCTCCGGCGAAGAACCCAAGAAGCTGACTCAGCCTCTCCGGCGGCTAATTCGGCATTCTGGCAGTCCAGTTCGTTGTCTACGCCTATAGTGAGGCTCTCTAGTCGTCCAGACCTCTCTTCAGCTCGCAAAATTGTGTCCTGCGTCGGCCTCCCTCCTGGGCCTCTCGGGCTCCGCGGGCGCGGACGGCTAACATGCAATCTCCTTGCTTAGGGCCTCCGGGGACGAACCACTCGGTCTGTTGTGTTCCTCGTGGCCCCTTCGGTTTATTCAATACCCTAACACGGGCGTACTTCGCCGTGTCAGCTCTCCTCTCGCCTCCCTGACTCTGGGGCGTTCCGTCGGCGTGTATTCGGGGCTGCGCCAGCCGCGCGGGGGACAGCTCGGGTTTCGGCTGGTCGTGCTGCAGCCCCTCTGGTGCGGCTC
>NW_027158024.1:0-180 GCF_002600585.1 Cystoisospora suis
AAGATGGTCGACCTTTCACTGAAAAACTACAACACATAAAAATTTGGGGGGAGGAAGAACAGAAAATTAGCTTGGGGAGACGGTTCGAGGAGCTAGTCAAGGAGGTTTGGAAGGAGCGGTTGGAGGAGCCAGCTGGTAGGGGTGACATAGCTGGTCAGGCAGCCGGTCCAAGACCCGACC
>NW_027158024.1:627-908 GCF_002600585.1 Cystoisospora suis
ACGGATGGGAACCATTCGACGTTGGAAACAACATTAGGATCCACCACTTTTCTCGATCCAACAAGGGGTGTTACATCACGTACCTTCAATCGAGCTGAGGTTCAAGAGACTTTGGGGAAAGTGATTTGGGAGGATTCTAACCAAGGGAAAGGAACTAGTCAGACCTTTCCTAAGGTGTATCAGAAACAGGAGAAGAAGACTGGACCAGTAGGAAAAGTTAGGGGATGTGAACGTGAACCCACTTCTGAGATAACAGTGGAGGATTATACTAAATTAGTCAT
>NW_027158025.1:0-223 GCF_002600585.1 Cystoisospora suis
CTTTCAACGAAGAACTTCAACACACAGAAATTTGGAGAAAAGAGAACCAGAAAATTAGTTTGGGGAGACGGTTCGAGGAGTTAGTCGAGGAGGTTTGGAAGGAGCGGTTGGAGGAGCCAGCTCGTAGGGGTGACGTAGCTGGTCAGGCAGCCGGAACAAGACCCGACCCGCCTACGGTCCGGGGGAGGACGGACCGAATCAATCGACAATCGACTTTGGACGT
>NW_027158026.1:0-126 GCF_002600585.1 Cystoisospora suis
CTTCTTCTTCTTCTTCACCCCCGTCATCTTTCTTACCTGTCCAGGCACAGCAACAGGAAATCCAGGCGGATAGGGAATAACGAAGGTTGTGGCGACGCATTGCTCTCCTCTTTCTATCGCCTCTTT
>NW_027158026.1:466-2003 GCF_002600585.1 Cystoisospora suis
TCTTCTCCTCCTCCTCCCCCCTCCTTGCGAGGAGAAGAAGAGGGAGGACGGAGAAGAGAAGAAGGGGTTTGCTTTCGAAAAGCAGGATGAAAGAAAGAGAAATTGGGGAGATCTGGACAGTCTTCGACAAGAGCTCTTATGCTGTCATTAATTTCTTCGAGTTCACGTGCTGAACTCATCAATCGATGCATCTCGAGCTCCTGGGCGCAGCTGCGGATGCATGCCTTGAGAAAGATACACGAAGATCGAGTTGTCCCAATGTTCGTCATAAAAAGCACCGAATTCCGAGATGTCTTGTTGATCTGGATTCCATACTTATCCATCAACCACTTCACTTTAAATGTCTCCCCATCCAAACCCGATAACCTACAGAAGAAGAAACAAGAAAGAAAGAANNAAAGAAAGAAAGAGAAGATGAGTGATAAAGGATTCAAACAAAGAGCGAGAGTGAAAAAGGAAGAAAGGAAGAGAAAAGGAGAACGTGGAGATGGACTAAAAGCATAGGGAGAGAAAAACGAGGGAGAGACAGAAAGAGAGAGGAAGACGGAGACACAGAAAGAGGGATAAGAAGAGACGATGAGAGGATAACGGAATGAGAGGAAAGAAGAGAATATAGAGTAGTTGGTCCATGGAAAGGACGAAGACAAAACTTGAAGAAGAGAAAAAAGAAAGCGGCGTGAAGGTCCGGATTGTAGTGGTAGTAGTAGTAGTGGTGGGTGCCCCGCGCTGTATTGCCGAGGAGCAGTAGGAGTTGTGTGGAGGGTCACGACTAGCTAACTGACTCTGAGGGAGGTCAGGAGAGAAAGTGATAAGAAAGACGAAAGACAAATGGGTTAAAGAACAAGACGATGAGGATGAACTTCATGCCTCCTTTCTTCCCTATGAATGAACGAAGAAGCTGATGCTACACATCCATTTCTACTTGTATGAAACCCATCGAGAAGAAAAAGGACGGATAGGAAGATTAACGAACCGTCATACTAAGCAGAAGCTTCCTGCTGGATAGAAGAAAGAAGATAGCAGTCATGGCACTACTAAAACTTCACTAGTCGCAGCAGTAGTAGTAGTAGAGGTAGATAGAGATAGATATATAGACAGACAGAATAGAAGAAAACAACACGATAAGAAGTAGAACAACTAAGAGGAGAAGACGACGAAGAAGCTCAACCTCGATACCCATGCCCTCTCTCGCTTCCCCCTATCTCCACTTCTTCATCGTACGCACGCACATCTCCTGTCGCTCACTCACAGCCTAAGAGACTTCACTAGGCCTCCCCTCTCATTCAGGCAGATAAGAGGAGACTACATACACAGCCCCCACGACATACATAGACATCTCTCTCTATCTCTCTCTCTACACATACATCACAGACATTCACATAGTCACATATACATACATATATATATATAGAGAGAGGAATACTCACACACGTGGAGGACATATATGTGTACATATATGTATATATGCGTGGGTCTATCTCCGATTTCGCCTTCGAAAAATGTATGGAAACAAGACTATCTTCTTTCTTTCTTTCTT
>NW_027158026.1:2074-5568 GCF_002600585.1 Cystoisospora suis
TCTTTCTTTCTTTCTTTTGTTGTTGATCTTACCCAGTGAATAGAGTGATTCGGGTGGGGTCGAGGACGAATTCATCGTCAGAGAGCCATACTTGTTCCAGAGTTTGCACATTCATCTCACACTGGAAAGCTTCCTCAGATAAAATCTCTCGGCTGTGATGTCTCATCATAGAAGGTATCATATCGCGGGGAGACAACACCTAAAGAAAGAAAAAGAGAGACATAGAAAGAAAACAGAAAGAAGAAAGAAAACGTGGAGACAACAAGAAAGAAGAAAAGATCTCGAGATCAGTTAATTCCCTTTATACAAACACTTGGTAGTGATGCAAATCACACGGGAATGTCCATACACTCTCTTCTTCTTCTTCTTCTTGTCTTCTTCCTTTCTCTCACTCTTGTGGGGAACTCCGAGACCTCATATCACCTCTCCTCAGTATACAACTGATATATACAGATGCACAGAGATGTTCGTGTAGAGATATATGTAGAGGGATGTATGTCTATGTAGATGTACATAGATGTGTGTGTAGATATACATGTGTATAGACGTATGTATGGAGCTGCATGTAAACGCAGTTTACAGATGGAGGCAGCATGTGTATAGATAGATAGGTATGAATAGAAATTTCATCGATTTACCCCCCTGTCAACTGAACGTGTCTCTCCCTTATCTACGATAGACGGAACATGCAGTCAGTAGCAGTAGTAGTAGTAGCAGCTGTCCTTCCACTTCTATGTAGGGTCTACCTCAACCTTATCTGTCTCTTCTCAAACATGTACAGTCAAATGCGACTTTAGATACCTATCTATACATACTACTATGGATATACATACGCATTCAAGAGACATATCCACATACACATGTACACATATCTATATCTCTCTCTATATATGTATACAACACATACGCAGTGACTTTGAATGGACCGACAGATGCAGAGAAACGAAGAAGAGGAAGAACACAAGGATGTATGAGAGGAGAGAAGAGATTTAGCGATTTCTTCCGGGGTTAGCTAGGCAGCCAAAACATGACTGAAGGGAAGGAAGAAAAAGAAGAAGATGGACAAACGACGTACGTCACCGGCAGGAAGGAAAGGATCTATCTCATGGGAAGAGAAGAAAAGAAAGAAAAGACGAGTCAAAACAAGAAAAGAGCGAGAAAGTCACACCCGCGAGATGTTCTATCGACTGTCTCCTCACCTCAATATAGACGTACATCCTCGCACATCTCTAGATCTGTATACTCTGTATCTGTCTTCAGAGACTGTCTCCGTATATCACTCTTCCTTCTTTTTCTCCCTCTTCTGTTTCCATTGTTTGTTTGAAGCCTTACCGTGAAGTATTTTCTGATGAGATGATCGCGTATGAGGAGTCTCCGGATAAAGAAAGCTGCTTCGATTTGTCTCTCCACGAGGCCGTATCCCTCCAACTCCATTTGCGATCTCCCCACATCAATTGTGGCGAGAATCTGATAGTTGGGTGACGTTGACATATGTGTATAATAGGCTTCTTTGAAGGATGTATGGACGTGAGATTCGAAGAGATCGTCATTCACAAGAATCATACTCCCTTGTCGGAGAGACGTTAAGCTTTTATGTATAGAATGAGTCGCATAGACACGCACACGCATCTTGCGGGGATCTGGATAGAGACGTGTGTTGGCTAATGTAGGCAAATCAACTGAATGCAAATCTTCTACTCCCAGCACATCTAACAGCTCCTGATACAAACGATGATATTTACCCTCCATCAACTATACCCAAAAAGACACAGACAGAGATAGAGATTGGTAGAAGGAGAAAGATAGAGAAAGAAAGGAAGGGAGAAGAAAGGAAGAGAGAAAGGGAATGCAGGGGGGAGACAGCGACACACACACACACACACAGACAGCGAAGAGAGAGAGAAAGAGAGATGAATACAGTATAGTAGTCGTCCAGGTCTCGCTCGGTCTTGTGTAGTTATGAAGCTTCTAATTTACTCACTACCTTAAAGAAGGAAAAAATCCACAAATGACAGATTTAGCTGTCCTACGCCTTCCCGTGATTTCCTTAGTTGTCCTTCAATACAAACGATTGAAGTGTTGCAAGTAGATAAAGTCTCTGTTGGTCTTGTTGTGTTGCCGATGCTTTCTACGTAGGCTACCCGAATGGTGTAAATACACTTACAAAAAGAAAGAAGGAACGAAATCTTCTCCCCGTCATAAGGAGGAGAAAATATGATGAGGCTTCAACAAGAGATATGAGAAATCGACTTCTCTGTTGTTCTTCTCTTCCTTATGGCTATCGTTCATACAACAGATGTATGACACAGTATCCACCTATCTGTCTTTGATCCATCTACCTTTACCTATCTTTCCATGTATGTCTGTCTACACGTGAGATGTCTACACATAACACTTCCAGTCAAGGTACGAAGGTACAGCCTATGCAAGACTTTCAGACAATTGTAGCTTTGGACGCGGTGGCGCGGGGAGAGCTAGGGAGGATAGAACACATGTGTGTATATAGATAGAAATACAGATATCTATTCATATCTACCCATCTATCTACATATATCTATACCACACATATCTCTACATACACACACATGTATGAAGAAAGATTGCGTAACTAGTAGGAATGGGGTTTATACATATTCACAGGTGTATGTACATATATATATATATATATACATATGTATGTGGTATTGTGTTCTTTATTCCACTGTGAGAGAGGAAGATGGATGTAGCTCGAATCGACTCGAGAGCCAGGCATCATGATGAGTATGGGGAGTACTGCTGTTCCTGTCTACTGTTCACACACTCCCGCCTGTAGTGAAGAAAGAAGAGAATCTCTTTTGAGAGAGCTTCATCGAGAGAAAGAAAGACAGAAATAAGAAAGGTCAACTAGAAATACAAACTCTCTCACACAAACCGTTGAATCTCTATCATTCTTCTTGTTCTCTTCTATTCACTGTGCATGCACTACTGATGCTACTATTTTCTTGACTTTTTCCATTGCTATTTCTCCATCTGTCTCTCCATCCCAAAACTCCTGTTTCTCCTCACTCTATCACCCCGTCTTTTCTTTCTTTCTTTCTTACCCATCGTCGTATTTCATTGGCTGCATTCATGGCTGTTCTTTTCTTGAGTATAGGATGGAAGGTGGCATAAGAGAACCAGGCCTCATCGAAGAGAAAGACGAGGTCGGGCTTAATCGCGAGACATTCTTCGATAACCCTCTTTACGTTGTACACAATCCCATCGAAGGTGCAGTTCGTTAAGACCAAAAGCTTCACTTCATGTAGACGTTGCGCTGCCTTATAGGCTAACAAGGTCTTCTTGATCTCCTGCAGGGGAACCCCTCCATACATAGAGAATCGATGCAAGGGATAGGCATCGAGGTAACAGGGAGATGAACCTGCTAAGACAAAACCATAGTGATGAGATTTATGGCAGTCACGATCCACCAAGACCACTTCTCCTGGACGCAAAACCGCCTGAAGAAAGAGAAAAGA
>NW_027158026.1:5635-7992 GCF_002600585.1 Cystoisospora suis
AGGTGAAGAAGAGAGAGAAAGAAAGAGTGAAGAGGCAATAGATGGATATAAACAGGTTGAGATCAACAAGAATAGAAGCCGACAAGAAGAAGATCATCGTTCTCTTCGTTTTCCTGTCCTATAGAGAGATACAAGGATGGTGAAAAGAAGAAGAAGAAGGACAAAGAGGAGAAAGATGAGAAGATCAGATACGAGGAAGAATATAACGCCCTTTGTTGAGATGCCATGGAGAAACAAAACGAAAAGAAGAAGAAGAAACTATCCATCTCTCTCTCTCCTCTCAGGACATATAAATGATGAGGAATAGAATGTCTGTACATACCACACATAAACCATCCATGTACACACATATATATATATATCTATACATCTATATATACATCTTGACGGAAGATCTTCATCTGAAATCCTGTACATCCTCACGTATGTTTATGAGTAAACAGTCAATCTTAATCCGATCTATCTATCTACATATGTCTAAATCTTTACATATCCGATCTATCTATCTCCATATGTATGAATCTTTACATACAGATGAATATCCATCTCCTCCATTCGGCATGATAACGTTCTCCTCTATTTTCTCGACTGAATGAAGGAAGATGGGCTTACCTGTAGGACAATTTTGTTGGATGTGGAAGTTCCATTGGTGACGAAGAAGGCATAGCTGGCATCATAGGCCCTAGCAGCTAGATTCTGAGCATCGAGGAGAGAGCCATGGGGGTCTAGGAGAGAATCGAGACCTCCACAGGTGGCGCTTGACTCGGCTTTGAAGAGATTCACCCCATAGAAATCGATGAGTCCCTGGATCCATTTACTTCTTCTCACCGAATTGCCTCTTGAGATGGCTAAGGCATGAAAGACACCGATCGGTCTTTCGGCATATCGCTTAAGAGCCTCAAAGAAAGGACACCTCATCTTGCTTCTCACGCCAGCTAGAATAGCTTCATGTAAATCGGAGTGATCATCATTAGGAAAGAAAGCACGCTTAATGAGATGACTCACAGGCTCTAACGTCCCTAATCCCATAGCTGTACATACACAGAAGATATCTACATTCGCCCGACACTGACTTATACTCCGAATAAGAGCCGGGAGAACGGGGGCTCCCGCTCGCATCTTTGCAACAGGGCTATCAACGAACATTTCGATGCCTCGGACAAAGCCTTCAAATCCTACAAGGGCATGCGATGAAGCCTGAGAATGCTCGATAGGAACATTATCTTGGATGACTACAGCTAAGATATCTGGATTGACAATTGTAGCTAATAAAGCGCGACGCACAGAATCGACCTCGACAATGCGATACACCAAGGTCGTCGAAGAGTCAATCGATTGCTCTTTGCTAGCTATACGACGAAGCTCGGCAGCTAGGTTCACTCGATGATCACTATTGCGGAAGGTATAGGGAGGAACCACCACTAAAACATAAAAGTAGTGATGACGTCCTTGCATGCTCCCTACAGACAACACACGGAGAAAGAGAAGAAGAGGGAGATGAAGAGTAAGAGAGAAAGAAAGAAAGAAAGAGAGAGAGATACACACATAATATGGACAGACACTGATACATAGATGAGAAGGGGGGGCAGACAAAAAGAAAGGATGAAGGGGAAAGAAGAAAAACCCGAGAAAGAAGGAAAGAAGGAGAGAGAGGTAAGAAGATAGGACGAGCTGAGGAGGGGGAAAGATAGAGAGAGAAAGAGAATAAGAATGGAGAAGATGAATGGAGAGACCGTTTTCAAGGTATGGATATTCATGATAAAGGAGAGAGAGAGGGGGAAGGCGGCTCAAGAAATCGAAGCAGATCAAACAGATGGAGATGTACGTATGTACGGACGTGTATTCGGAGAATACATGAAGAGATCATGTAAGAAAAGAGGAAGAAAGAAATCTCCTTCTTATTCCTCTTTATGACTCTTGACTACTATAGTAAGAGGAGAAGGAAGACATCCTCATGTTCTTCTTCTTACCCTTGGCAACAACTCTGGCGGGGCCTCTAGGAATGGACTTTCTTGTTTTCTTTTCTTCTGAATTTTCTGTCTTTCTCTCTTTCTTTCTTTCTTGATCAAGAGCACTCACGAGTCCCATCTAGTACACTGGAGGGCCTGTCAGTGACGAAAGGTAACCAAGAAGAATACTTACGTCCTCATCTTCTTCTTTTCCTTCTTCCTCTCCTCCTCTTTCTCATGCCTTTACAGAACAAGCCTTCTCTCACAAAGCCATTGGCACGAATACAAGCTTAGCACGTCGTTATCACGACCAGTATCTACAGACATTCGACACATTCCCATCATCATCATCATCATCCTTCTTCTTCTTCTTACCAGTGACAGATGACATCGAATCATACTTGCCGG
>NW_027158026.1:8063-8710 GCF_002600585.1 Cystoisospora suis
AAGAAAGAAAGAAAAAGGAGATACACCTCAGGACTTAACTATTCATCGCGTAAGAAGATCAGGTTGTGTTTAGGAAAAGAAAGAGATGAAAAGAAGGAAGGAAGGGCACGGGGGCACCAGCACATAGGACCCTGGATGTATGTATGTATGCATCGAGATGAAGGAGAGGAGGATCGATAGCTAGTTGAAAAAGATTCATTCTTATCATCCATTTTCTGACAACGGGGGCATATGTATATCCTCTTCTTCACCTCTGAAGCTCTTTCTTTGTGTTTCTTCTTCTTGTTGTCTCAACTTCTTCTGTCTTACCTGTTCAAGGCAGTTTAATCCAGCATCGATTTTTTCCTTTCGATTCATGGCGACATGAGCACTGAGAGCCTGCCATAATTCTTCTCTTAGCATGGCTACATAGGTGGTTTCTGAGCTGACGAGATCTTCATCGGCTTGTGTGAATGTATCTGCCTTTCTTAGCCATGGATGTTCTCCCCCTCCTCCACCTGCCCCACTTCCACTATGGTGATAATGAGGATTGTGATAGGCATCCTCATCATTTGTCGTTGAAGTCAAAGATAAAGCGCTCGACGTCATATTCCCCACTCCCTGCTGCTGCTGTTGTTGACCTCCCCCTTTCATATGATATCCCCCCC
>NW_027158027.1:0-2134 GCF_002600585.1 Cystoisospora suis
TTGTAAAATCCTGACACAAACACACGTAGTAGTACCAACTAGGGACTGATAACAGATCTTTGGAGAAGAGAAGGGAGCTTGGTAGGAGTTGTAATAACATAAAGGAGGAATTGGAGGAAGTCAGACTGTCGTAAGACTTTGTATTCGTGTAAGAAAGTCAATGGTTGAGTAACAAATAACCTAAAGTGTCTAAGTGACTCAATAAAAATCTATAACAAGTCGGGACGAAGCCGTAATCTAAGTTGAGAGCGGGCAGAGTTTCGACCAATACGAGGAGTAGGCCGTGTAACCGAATAGTCGAAGGAGGAAAAGGGAAAGGGGAGTTTAACCGATCCCCACTAGCTAGCTAAGAGCCGTGTGCCCTTAGTCGACCAAGGGAGACGGTGTGTGCAAGCGGGACTGGAGCAGCGCCTAGCGCTCCAAGACCGATCGTGTCTAGCTCCCGGGATGAAGAACGAATGAGGGGGGGTTCAAAAAAACCAGTGAAAAAGGGAGGAAGGAAAAAAAAAGAGAAAGAGAAGAAGGAGGTGACTGGGGGGAGATCTTTCTTTCCGAGGGCTGAGTGATGTGAGCGAATCCCAAGAAAACGTATTGAGTCTCTATCTTGAGTATCGGGATCCAGGGACGACCCTGTGTGTAGCCTTAGTGTGACTGAGGATCGTTCTTCAAGTCTATCCTCCTTTTTGTATCGCGTTTTCCTATTCATGAGGAAGTGAGAGCTGTGACCCGAGAAGTGTGTCAGCTGGTCACGTGTGAGACCCTTCGTGAAAAGGTGAACGATCCGGGCTGATCAGCCCTTGTGTGTCGGTGATTAATGTGTGTAGTGTGAAACTGAACTGACCCGTGAGACACGGATGGTCAAGAGCTTTACTCTCAATCGACCGGTCTAAAGAGCCCTTTGTTGAAGGAGCGAAGCGTTTGTCTCCCCCAGAGTTCAGGAGTAAGAAGACGTCGAACCCTCGAGACGGGAGATCTTCCATAGAGCTGGAGGAATCAAAGAGTCCTCACCGATAAGGGAGTCACCTAGAAGCTGAAATGAGCACGGACCGAGACAGTAGTCGTTCGAGTGAGTCAACCTAGGGATGACCTGACCGTGACACCTTTTTTTTTTCCTCTTCAGCGGGCTAGACTAATCTAGACTTAGCGATCGGTGATCTGTGGTACTCTATTTCTCCTCTACAGCCACGGTTGCTCGACATCTTTCCTTCACCAGCAGAGCTGGAGAGAATTGGCGGCTAGTCCGCACCTCCGTCTAGCGTGTGGTAGTAACTATCGGCCGTCGACTCTCCGCTCGAGCGTTGGGATGAGACCCAAACGCGGAGGGCGCCGATTGGGAGACCGTGACAGATACTATACATACATTATAGACATATAACTGGTAGCACCGCATGGTTATTGCTCTGTGGGGAAATTAGATAGTCGTGAAAGAGGTCGAGCAAAGAAGAGGAACTGTGTCGTCGGACAAGTCAGGGACTGTCGAGTGGACGGTAGACCTAGGTGGCTGCATTGGACCAGGAAATTTGGGGGCTGAATGAACGTTGACGAGTCACGAGTGGTGCGAGATTGTGTTGAAGGCAGCTGTCGGGAGGTCTGAAGGAGCGGAGAGAGAAAAGAAAGACAAGTGAACCCACGGAGTTAGGGGGAGAAGTCAAACGAGATTTATTGGAAGACCCCAAGGACAGAGACCGAATGTTTGGGGGAATTCCAAGTGGGACTGAAAGAGTGGAGGAGATAGCGGGGTCAGGACGACGGGTGGATCTGGTTTCGGCGGGGCCGATTCGAGCAGACAGGCTGGGACCCGAGTACGACGCCTCTACCTATCCCATATTCTCCAAAATAAGGATGGGAACGGCGTTAGGAGGGGCCGTTGGGCCGAAAGAGCCGTTCCAGATGAGAGGAGCAGGCGTGAAGGGGGACTTGGACGGAATCCCTGTGAAGAAAGGAGCAGACATGGAAGACCTAATGAAGACATTGATTGAAGAACGAAGTCTGGCCTTATCCAAAGGTCCTAGCGTGTTTAACGGAGAGCAACCTGCGACTTGGATAGCACAAATGAACCTGTTTTTGGATCGGAATCATGTACCAGAAGGAGGGAATGTCAGGATTTTGCACTCCTGCCTCGATCGCCACTAAA
>NW_027158028.1:0-505 GCF_002600585.1 Cystoisospora suis
ATTCCAATAGGGGAACTGTGACAGATATTATACATACTATACAGACATATAATTGGTAGCACCGCATGGTTATCTGCTCGGCGTGGGAGCTAGGTAGTAGTGCAAGGAAACTGAACAAAGAAAGGGAATTGTGCCGTCGGGCAAAGGAGACCGTCGAAGAAAACAGAGATGTAGGCGGCCGCGCTGGACCAGAGGCTTCGAGGACCGAAGGAACGTGGGCGAGCCACCAGAAGTACGGGGGTGCGCCACAGGCAGCTGGCGAGAGCCTGAAGGAGTAGTTGGTATGAAAATAAAAGCGGAGGACGATGGAACCTACAGAGCTAGGAGGAGAAGTCAAACAAGACTTATTGGAAGACCCCAAGGACAGAGACCGAATGTTTGAAGGAATTTCGGGTGGGGCTGACAGGATGGAAGAAATAGCGGGATCGGGACGACGAGTAGACCTGGGCACGACAGGACCGATCCGAGCAGACAGGCTAGGACCGGAGTACGACGTCTCTACCTA
>NW_027158029.1:0-377 GCF_002600585.1 Cystoisospora suis
GCTCGTATGGAGCTGAAACCTAGCGCAATCGACTCCCCTCGATCCCTTTTAACTCTCAGAGGTCGTGGGGGGTCCCCACGGGTTCCCTAGGCTGCGTTAGCCTTTTGCACATGATGCCGGCGTTCTTCAGGCTTCTAAAAAAAGGACGTGCAGCACTTCCCCCCTGCCGACACGTTCTCCTGGGCTTGCTAGCCCTTCTGTTGGAGTCCTTTCGATCGTGTAAAGCTTGTTAGCCTTCCCTAGAAGGCCTAGAAGCTTTCTAATGCCACTGGGGCTTCTCCCTGGCGTACCGGCGTGTCCCCTGGCACGCCCTGCTGATCTACGTTGTCGGCTTCTGCTCTTCACGGACAATTGCCGGCCCTTCTGCGCTCTCTATG
>NW_027158030.1:0-266 GCF_002600585.1 Cystoisospora suis
CTTTTGGGAGCTTAAAAAGGTTACTCGGAGGAGTCGATTTCCCGACTGACTCCATGTCGACCGATTTTCACGCCGTCGGTCGAAGTCACTAGCTCCCTCTATTATCTGTCGGAAAGGAAAATCCTTCCCTGACCTAACTTCATCCGGTCTTACAGCGTTCAGATAACTGTCCTCCTTCCTTCCCCTTACACATTCACCGTTGCTCATGTCAGCTGCCCATTCGTTCTCACTCGACCCGTCGGAGACACCCGAAATCGATTGTCGAT
>NW_027158031.1:0-224 GCF_002600585.1 Cystoisospora suis
CAGTGAGGGTTCCTGGCCTCCCAGACTTCTCCAGCCCTTGCGGGATTACTCCCTGCAGTCGATCTTCCTCTTGAGCCCCGTGGGCTCTATGGCCCCTGACGGCGAACGACTGATCGTCGCGTCCACGCCCTCCCTGAAGACCCGGCGTGGACCATTGCACGCCTCTTGGCCTCCTCTGCCTATCTAACGTCCGGGTCTACTCCTTTCTGGTCGTTTTCGGCGCT
>NW_027158032.1:0-6558 GCF_002600585.1 Cystoisospora suis
TAATCTCGCAAGTGACCGGTGCGCGGACAACCCCTTGTGGTGAAGCTAGTTCTGGCCGCCGTCGTGTCTACAGCACACGTCCTGCCGAACAAAGTGCTGCTGCTGTCTGCACTCGGATACGTGCATACGCTCGGCTGGCTGTCGCCCTTTTAACGCTTTTCGAGGCGGCAGTGAAAGCCGACGGCTCCTCATCTCTCCAGCTGACGTCTTCCACTGTCCCTCCACCCAAGCGTTCTGCTCAACTCGCTCTCGGAGCTTTTTGTAGGCCGCATTGGATTGAGGCCCGCGATCACCTGAAACTGAGGACTAAGTGGGGACGGAGTTACAACTCAAAGGGACGCCTGTATCTAGCTAGTCGCCGAAGGACACACAAGCCGTAACATTACCTCACACCGGGGGGGCAACAGCACGTGAAGCAACGGCTGTTCTCCCAACTGCGTCTGGGCGCTTCTGTATTTGTTCACTTTTCCATTCCCGTTGCCTTTGCCGGCTCCTGCAACGGCCACGCCCACCTGGCGCACCAAGTAAAGCAGCGTCCAAGAGGCAGGCCATTCACGCTGCTGCTGCTCCCTCCGAGGGACGACCATCAGCAAGATGAAGTTCCACGCGCCCCGCCCCCCTCCCTCACTTCCTGCTTCCGGAAACAGCCTCACAACACGACCCCCCGAACAGAGTCCATCGAGCCCTAGTGGACATGAGGTCTCCGGTCGAAGGATTGCGGCGGCGAAGCAAGTTTCCAGCGTGCGGCAGTGCAGCTGTCATGTGCCTTTTCTAACGATCTTGCACATGCGAAGAAGAACGCTGCGAGCCCGAGTACTAGGTGGCGATCTGACTATGCCTTGACTTAACTCTTCAGTTGGACTATAATACACTCTTTCAAGGACTTCACTCAGTGCTGCAACTGTACAGACTCCAGTTCTGCCTCGGCCTTGTCTGCCCAGGGAAGCCGTCATCTCCGTTGCCTGACTGTTAGTTCAGGGTCAGTCCGGTGTGGCCGGTCCTTTCACCAGTAAGCCGCTGAAGAGTTTTCCTGGTGAATGTGTGAAGTTGAATGCCCACGCGAGAAACCGCCTCCCGAAGGCATGAGTGCGGTGCTGTTACCTGGGCACTACGGACAACACGTTTTCGGCCGTTCTAAGAGGACTGTTCCCTCGGTCGGGTTCATTTTGGCTTACTCGGGCGAGCCCGACAAGACGCGAGCCACCACGAAGAAGAATAGCAGGAAAGCTTAGTGCACTAAAACGACACAAGAATGAGTTTGTGTTTCAGCATTCAAGACGTTGGCTAAAAAAGAAAAGAATGCAACTGTGTGTCGGGCACTCCCGCCACATCTGGTGGCGAACAATGAAAGTCCCTCTGAGAACGTTATTGTCCGCTCCATTCAGCGCGATCTGTCATTGCCATCATCTGTACGGTCCCGTAACGCCCACTTGTTTGTTGCTTTGTTCGCTGTTGGCGCATCCTTTGCGCCAGTGAGCCCGCGGCGTCCTTTGTCCGGTCCGCTGCATGCACCCGTTGTGAGAGAAGACCATGACCCCCTAATGCGCGACTGACTTTGTCGTCGCCCACCAAAAATGCGATCGAAGCCTGCCAGGGGTTGCGTGCCCGTTGATTTCTCTACTACGGCTCGGGGACTCACTCAAGGCGAGGCAGGCGTTGTGAGTGAAATGTCTTTGTTGGATTGCTGGCGCAGGCGCAAGGTTTTCTCCCAACCTCGCCCCGATCCAACTGCTGATTCTCCCTTCAAACCCGAGAATATGTTTGCATAGGTTGGCCTCTGGAGCAAACTGAAACTTGCCGTCTGAAACTTCACAGCGCACGAAATCCTGCAGGACTGTGCAAAGAAGGGGAGTGCCCTCTTCTTAGCGGACGGAAACCTTTCCGGCAGTAAACGTTGACTTCTTATGGCTCAAACCGTAGTGGTCGAGAAACCGTAGTGGTCGAGAAACCCGCGTCCGTCTCCGGTTCATCGTTTCAATGGAAAGCTCTTTAGAGGGAGCCGGCTCGTGTCTGTCCACGTTTTACTCTCCCCACTCTACCAGCGTGCTCTAGTCGCGCTGTCTTTTTTCGCCGTGCTTTGCACTTTGTTTGCTCCGCCATGGTCGCGGCACTTCCGAGTCGTGTGTCTTTCTTTCTTTCTTTCTCGGCGTGTCTCCTGGCGTGGGCGCACGCCTGTGTCGTTTCCAGTCGCCCCTCCTTTCTGCCGAGTCTGTCTGCGTAGCGTACACAGGTGCGCTGCTCAGCTCTTCGTCGCCGGGGGGCCTCTCGGCCTTAGTCGTCAGCCTCTTCGTTCACGTATCACGTGTAGGGGCGAACCCCGAGCATACAGTCTCCTTCGGATTTGTTGCGGACCCTCTGTCTTTCTTACATACTTACTGTGGCCGCTTCGAGTTCACTTCCGGCTCCACTCCGTGGTGTCCACACACGTGAAACGTTGCCTGGTGGGGCCCCGGATTTTCCGTGTCCCGACCTGTATCGCCACCATGGCGGCTCAAAGAATCAAGATGTTTCTTGTGATCTGCTTGTTACCGACCGCCCTTGTGAGCCTTCTTTTACCCAGGCACATTCCTGGTTGTCCTGCTCAAAGACGCGACTTGTCACCAGCCTCTTTCGCATTCTTGTTTCTTGCTGTCACAGCTGCGAAACAGCTTCCCTCTCCTCAGACGTCGGGGTCTCTTAGGGAAGGAAAAGACGAAGGGCTCCGAGTTGAGGAGTTCTTGCGAGCCGATGACCTGGCTCATATACAGAAGCTGACTCAAAGTTTTCAGGTGAGAAGCTTCATGTGGAGCTGCGTTTCGTTGTCAGGCGCCCGTGCATCTCTCTCGAGCTGCCCGGGTCCGTCTTGATCCACAAGTTTATGTCATGAGCAGTCATCGTCTTCAGTGTTTTGGTGTAACAGAGGGCGGTTTTCTGAGGCAGGCGGACTCCGGTAGCTTCTGAGCGGTCAGATTTTCTTCCGTAGTTGGCTTCTGTTTCCCCTTTGGAAACCCAGGCTCTTTGAAGCTCTAGGGCGACTGGCCGTGCTCGCGGTTGTTACGAGACAGAACTCCACTCGACCTTGTAAGATGTCTCTCTCTTACGTTCAGGCCTCAGTTTCAGTACCCGAGCTTTCGGCATTTGTCTCTCTTCGCTTTTTTTCCCCCTCGTTTTGTACTTCTGGCTCGTGTTCTTCCCGGGAGGAAGCTTCTCTATTGACAGCCTCGCTATGTCGAGCAGTTCAGGAGCGTCTGGTCAGCTCTCCTAAGGAGGCTAGTGGAGACATTGAAGCGTCTAGTCTACGAGTATATCTTTTACTCAGGGCAAGGAGGCTGCTGGGATGCCATTTCAAGGTTCCCAGAGTAAGCCTGGCAACCGTGTCATCCCGTGTTTTTGCTCTTTTCTCTGGTTCAACGCCGATCCCCTGTGCTTCCGCCTGGCCAAAATTTCGTCGGTTTGACGGCATGAAAGAAAGCAGCTAGGCGGTCAAGTCCGGTGTTACTGCTTGTATCTCCCTCGCCAGGGACCGTCTCCATCTCGACACATGTCGGAGAACCCGGCAATTCTTGTTCGGCCCTTGGAAATTGTTCGCAGTCTTCCTTCCATCCAGTGAACCATGATTCCATGTCGGCAGAGCTTGATCTATTAGTCCGGACGCGTCGTTCTCTCCCAGTAGCACCTCAGGGCAGACCTGCATGGCTTATAGTGTACAGCTACCGTTCTATTTTGCCGGTGAGAGCAGTCCAGTTGCTTGGTCGCTGACAGTCCTGCGCTTTGGTGCGCTTTCGTCCCCTTTCTGATAGAGAAATTACAGAAGTCTGCTCTCAGAGGTATCGAATCCTTTCTCTGAGGAAAAGTGAGGAGATTTTCTTTCTCTTCGTGTCTAGGTATCTGGTTCTCGCCGCTGCAGGACCGCGTAATCGGGGAGGAGTACGTGGTGTGCACATTCGCGCACAAAGACGATTTTTTCAGCTGTACACTTGGTGTAAAAGGACCTATCTGCGGATCTCCCGATAACAAAAGGGCGTCGCACGGCAAACTGAAGAGAGCACGCGGTCCGCTCGCGCTCACAGGGCTGTAGTGTCTGAAGTCTCCCCCACTTCAATGTCCCATAGGCAGCACAGCTCGAAGACCGAGAGCGCTCTTCCCAGGCGCGAAGCGTGTGGACCAAGCGTATCCACCGCGTTTACCGGACACGTTTTGAAACCAGTGTCTGCGTGACTCCAGACTTCCAGCAGGGGGCCTGCGATCATACTCTTTTGCACCGTTGTCTAGGAAAGGCTCGTACTGCGACACAAGATTGGAGGTCCTCCGTTGTCCCGAGTATTCGACTCCGTCGCACACGTGTACGCGCACATGCGCGTTCATCGTGTAATGCTATACAGTGGGGCTCGAAAAGCACTAATACGAGGTCAGTGAGGCATTCGTGATTCTGAAGGAGTGTCGCAGACGTCGCCTCTACTCGCCCCACTCGCTTCGCGTGAGGAGGACGCCAGTCCGACTTCACTCTCGGATCGGTCCAAAAAGTGTGGCTTCCCGTGTATTTCCGTTACTTTTTTTCAGGGCGTGGCCCTGTCCGCTGTGTCGGCCGGGCATTCTCTTCGTCTTTCCTCGGCAACCGCAGATGAGGAGCTGTTTGGCAGGGCATTTGCGCTTCTCGCGTTCCAAGAAGCTAGTCCGGGCGGCAGAGCTGCAGATGAAAAAGCTTCTCGAAACAAGAGACTCACAAAACCAGTTCAAGCGGAGAGAGATGAGCAGAAGGAAGGTGATAAGCTAAACTATGGTGCTGTCGTTGCAGATCTTCTCAAACTAGTGGAGCAGTGCACTGAAGCAAAGACAAAGGACAATTCTTTCCAAACCGAGAGTAAGGACGCCAACCAGGTGTTTTTCAGATTTTGGTGCAGTTGTTTCATTTCTTATGAGCATTCAAGCGGATCTGTACACATAGTGCCGGGCTTATTTTCAAACAGCCGCGAGTATGTCCGGTTTGCTTATGTTCGCAGGGGAGCACGCACTGAGCGACGATCCGGTTTACCAGACCGGACGCGCAGCTGCCTTACTGGCACTAGCTCGCGGAGCGAAGCGCGCCCTGGTGGAGACGTGGGAGGGAAACAAAGCTGTGAAGAAGGAGCTGAACGAGAAAGCGCTCTGGGCAGTCGTGCGACACGGTCTGAACGTGCTCGAAGGCGCAGCCTCCGAGATTTTCGTTTCTGGGAAAGAAAAGCAACGAGCGCGAAAGAAAAAGGAGGGGTGGGAAGTGAAGATTCGAATAAGCGCAGACAATGAGATGGCCCGGGGTCTCCTCCTGCAAGCATTTTTTGAGTGAGTAGGGAGCCGCTCCGAATATGCGCAGCTAGTGGCTTCCGGCTGTGGATTTAGCTACGCATACCACCCGTAACGCGCTAAGACAGAAGAGAAGAACTAGAACAGCCTTCCTCGTTCATTTTTTGAACGCCCATCGAGAAGCCCGTCTCTGTTCTCCTCCTGTCTCCCCATGCGGTACGAGAGATCAATGATAAGTGCTTTGCTCTCCCGTGGGCTCCCCTTTCCGACTCCGATCCATCTGCTCCCCATTCACAGTGTTCTTGACAACGGATGAATATTCTGTGTTCTTTTTGGTTTGCATGGCGGTAGAAGTGCTGCAGGGAGGAGTGGCAGAGGTCCCTTGTTTGATAATCTCCTTTCCCCGTCTGCCACAATAGAAGGGACACTGGGAGGGACGAAGACGTTAAGGCGTCATTTCTACCACACAGGTGAAGAGCACTGTGTAACTCTGGAGGACCTGCAGCAAACATTCACATTGGACTGTCGTAATGCAGTGGTCCCCCTTCGTTCACCGGTTCCGCGTCAGTGCAAACTACTGGAGCCGGAGCCGCGTGTTCTCAGAAAAGAGTTCTTCCGTCGCATACATCTGTTCTCAGATTCAGTTTTCTGGTCGAGAGAGGCCACCTCCTTCTCGAACGCTCGAACAATGAGCCATCAGCCGAGGCCACCCGCCGCGCCCTTTCGGTTCCGCAGATTTCTGAACACTTAGTGAGAGTTGCAACGGGAGGCTTGACTGAAGCGATCTTCAGCATCAAGAGCTTTGCGGGGACGAGTGAATCGTCGCTGGAAAGTTTGGTTTTTCTCCTTGATGCTGTGCAGGTGCGCACTTGCACTGTTGAGAGTGTTCCATGCATGTTTCCCATCACACGTAGGTGCTCTCGTCATTCACGCGTGATCGAGCGCTCAACAACGGAGGACTCACTGCTCACACCTTCCCGTGCTCCGGTTGGGGTGCCACCTATCGAGGCAAGGCACTCTCTGTCTGGGGGGGCTTCGATCGTAACTATTCCAAGGGGGGTGTGTCTGTGGGGTAGCTGGCTGGTAGCTGGATTGAGTACGATGACTGGTCGAACAAGGTAAAGGACTTAGTCGCGAAGTGGCGTGTTCGTTTTCTTCTTGGATTTTGTTCAGATTGCAGCCGAGAGGGGAGCTTTTGGCGCGATTCTGAGGAACCGGCAGAGAATTGAGGTCTGCGATGTGTGGGGCCGGGAGTTGCCTCCTAACGCCGAGGTCTATGCGCGCCTCCAGCTTCCCTCA
>NW_027158032.1:6733-7027 GCF_002600585.1 Cystoisospora suis
CGGTGTCGCCGACATTTTCACTCACCCATTATCTCCTTGAGTGGTGAATCCTGCCTGTCCCCCTTAACATTGTGCAATGAAAAACGGCTTGGAAATGCCCGTGTTTGGTCTATGAATCTTCTCAGTGTCCTCCTGAGTATCTACTGCTATGCGTTCTAAAATTCAGGCGGCCGTTCATAGGTTTCTTCCTTTTTCTCTCGCCAAGCCTTGCCGCTTGTTGAGGGGAAAAGTTGTGCATGGTTTGCTTTTCTTGCCGACAGGTTAAAATGTCGCGGGTGCGCGCCCCGCCTAAGG
>NW_027158033.1:0-357 GCF_002600585.1 Cystoisospora suis
GCCCAGGAAGGCCGGAAGTTAGGTGAAACGGCTCCTAGAGGAGCCTAATGAAAAGGAAAAGATCTTTTAAGTACTCTAGACGCAAAAGGGAAAAAGTAGCACTAAGTTTACAACCTAGTAAAGCCGAGCGGAACGGCGAACGAGCCGGCCGCGCAACCCGCGCCCCAGCATGAGAGGCCAAGGGCCGGAAAACGTTTAGAAGCAGCACCTTTCCATGATTAAGGCTTCTAGGGAAGCCTAACTTGTATAACCGAAGTCTTAAGACTCGTTAAAGGAGAAAGAAAGACCCAGATTTAGCCTTGGAGGGGCATGAGAAAATGACCGGGGGCCGCGCCTCCCAGGAAGGCGGGACGACCG
>NW_027158034.1:0-39286 GCF_002600585.1 Cystoisospora suis
TTGTGTTGCCCGGCATATCAACTGGGCCTCACGGAGGAGATGCTTGGGTGCCGTTTGTTAAACAAGTTGTAAGTGCTGTCGGGGGATCCCGAGAGGGCAGACTTTCTTGCAGGTATGCGGTCGATAGTGTATCTAATTGCACGTTGCGACGCGTGTAGCTCTGCGCTCCCCCAAGTCGCGGAAGTCAGAAGAGCTCCTTGCTCCTGGTGGTGCCCGAAGTACTCCAGCACGGCAGTTCTCGAGTGCTGAACTGAGACAGTCCATTGATACATATTCAGATCCGTGGTGTAATATTACCACGTGCCACGCATCGCCGTTGCCATTGTGCTAGAGTATCTGGTGGTTTGTTCGAGGCACTCCGGCGGATGATCGCTCTTCCTACCATCAGCACCTCTCGCTGTTCCACCTGCCAAGCAGACTTGTGTAAGTGACCTGCTTGTCGCCTCGCCCACGCATGGCCGAAGTCAAACACCTAAGAGTGTTTGCCGCTGTCCGTACACTTGCCCGCAGACAACATTCAGTTTGCCTCACAGAAGCTACGAGGAGCGCTCAGCCCCGTGGCCGGGGACGGCTACAGTGACAGAGACTGTGGTTGCATGCGGATCAGGCATGTGTGGTACGTTGCGCAGGCAGCCCCCCCTGACAAAAACGCAGCCGGCTGATTTTCCCCTGTGGGGTACAGACTGAAATCTCCTTCGGAAGGGCTTGCATAGCGGGAGTCAACTTCATCGGCTGATACTTCTCATCAGCACAGCCATCTTTCTTTCTTGCGCGGGAGGCTGTCGAGTCACTGGCACTGAAGTGGCCGCAATTCTGGAGTCACGATGAAGTTCAGCTCGCGTGAGTGTTACCCTAGTCGACACACTGCTGCGTTGCCTCAATGATTTGCCACTTTTCCTACGTGTTTGGAAAATACTAGCCTCGTTTTTACACGACAGCACAGGCTGTTTGTGCAAAAGTCTGCCGCACGTTGACAGCCTCTAGGCATGGGGACCGCCAGTTTTGTTCCCAAGTGATGTCTCTTTCGAGGGCAAAGCAGGGTGTGCTTGTCTGTGACTTGCCAATTTGACCATTCGGGCACTTCCTGTTTCCGAGTCCCTTCAGGACTGAGGCTGGTGGCTCGAGCTTTGAGTCTTGCGGAGCTCCCTCGTCATACGTGGGGTTTCTAGTACTTGATTTTGCGTTGTCCTTTCAGAGGTCAGCAGCTCCAGGAGGAAGTCTCGGAAGGCGCACTTTACGGCGCCTTCAAGCGTCCGTCGCAAGATCATGACAGCCCCGCTGTGCAAGGAGTTGAGGAAGAAGTACAATGTAAGCATCCCTCTCCGGAGCGCGCTGTCAGGGGGCGTGGCACCAGCATCACATATGTCATAATGTAGGAATTCGTCATCGCTTGCTTTGCCGCAGGTGCGCTCACTTCCGATCCGGAAAGATGATGAGGTTATGGTGGTGAGGGGCCACCATCACGACCGCGAAGGCAAGGTGATGAAGGTGTACAGGAAGAAATGGGTCATTCATATTGAAAGGGTCACGAGAGACAAGGCTAACGGTAAGCAGGTCGAAGGCATTTAGCTAGGCGCTGGTCGCGCCAGCGAATCCCCGGGCGCTCGGGGTCACTGTGTGAAACTACGCTTCGTGGCCCTGCGCCTGTTCTGCGTGCCTTACTGGTGCAGGAGAAACTGTTGAGATCGGCATCCATCCTAGCAAAGTGGTCATCACGAAGCCGAAGCTTGACAAGGATAGGAAAGCTCTTCTGGAGCGGAAGAACCGCGCCACCGCTAAGGGAAAGTATACCGACAGAGATGTCGCCATGTCTCAAGTTGACTAGTCTTGCACTGGCATCTTCCTTGAAACAGTGGCGTTTCTGATGCCTATGATAGTGTGTCGTCGCCGGCCCGCAGGCCGGTGTAGCCCGCATCAATTCGCTTCGTTGATCTCTTGAACTATGATTGTCTCCACTGTGACGTCGCCTGCGGTCCAGGGCGTGTTAGACTGGCAAACAATTACCCTTCGCTCCAACCTATAAAAGGAAATGCTGGTCTGATCAGTGTGAACCTCGAAATCAATGGTTGTGGTCAGCAGAGCCGCCGCCCGCTAGGGCTGACACGCGGGACAGCTCTGGGCCTAGCGTCCTCCCTGCTACTGCTGGTTGCAGTCAGGGACACCTAGGGGGAGATGTGTCCGGTATGCTTTGACGGACGCCGACCGTAGGAGAGGCGCTTGCTGCTTCCTAGATCGGAGCACGTTGCTGGCGGGAGAGGGGCCGGCAGCAGCGCTGATGCAGAGCTGGCTGCAGAAGCGCACCAGGTAGCAGTCTCGTGCAGTAGCGACCGAGCCCCAAACCGTCTGGTGCAGGAGCGTGAGGGTCCGCGCCGGAGTGTTCGTACCCGGTGAAATGCACGCAGAAAATTTGACGTCTGGCAAATGCACGGTTCTATCGACGTAAGAGGCAAGCAACGAGCATCCGCTCCGATCCAGTAACAGCAACCAGGCTTGACCTGGGGAACCAGTCCTTCGGCGGGGCGCCCGCCTTCAACCACTCCGTGCAGAAGTGGAGTGCGCTGACTTCGCCTCTCTGTATGTACACCGCGATTCGGCCCCCTCGGGCTGGCGTTGCCATTCCGAGGCCTTGCTCGAGTGGTATCACAACATTCCCGTTCGGCACGGTCAACACTTAGCAAACCATAGCTGGAGGTTGTCTGAAGAAAGCCCAGCAAAATGGATGCAGTTGACTTCAAGGCCAGGAGCTTCCTGGGGTTCCTGAGTATTAGAACAGTAAGGCGGCACTGTAGCCAACCATAGAGACAGCTTCTCGAATTTAATGTTATTCAGGGTCTCATTGTGGTGGCTTTCTTCCAAGTGCTAACAGGCGTCAGCCTTTACCTGGCCCTGAACTATTTGCGGCCCAGTCTGCATGGGGCGGCATACTTCATGCTGCTAACCAATGTAGCTAGTGCGCTACTCGGGTAAACTCGGACTCGTTTCTCCGTTCTACACGACAACTCCGAAATGACGGATTTTGTAGGATTTGGGGACTTTGGAGGCGAAATCAATGCGTGGAAATCGTCTACCTTGCAACCTTCCTAATGTGTTTCTCCTTCTTGGTGATGACGGTTCTGAGCTTTGCTAACGTAGTCCAAGCCTTGCCGAAGGCACCTGCGGGAGTCGTAAGTCACGTGCTGAAGGACTGAGCACCTGCAGTGGTCATTTCGTTACTCAGAGCGAGGGATTCAAGCAACTTGACATGACGCCTCACTTCCGGAACAGAGTTCTGGCCCGCCCTTCCGCCATAGAGGAGCACGCTATGCTCATTCAAATTCTGCAGCACTCCACCCTGCCGGAACTTAAAATGCCGGAACTCAAGATGCCAAACGTGTCGATTCCAGAGATTCCTCGTTATGACGACATTCCTTTCGGTAGGCTTTGAATCCTTTTGTCAAATGTGTAGACGTTTACAACTGTCTCGTAGTTCCACATCTGAACCAAACCGAGGGAGAAACTGAAGAAATCAGCGCTGGCGAGCTCCCACCAGAGTGAGTATGGTGGCTCGCGGACGATGGACGTCTCATACTAGCGCCGGCCTTTCAGAGCCGAACACCTGTCTCAAGCGCAGCGAGAAGAAGTTACTACACTGGTGAAGATGCAGAAAAGGCGTAAGACCTTTCCCGGGCGTCCACTAAGACAGAAGTAGGATCTGATCGCTTGTCCAGCTGTTAAACTCGCCTTTGCTGGGCTCTTCGGACTGGCGTCTCTCTTCCAACTTTACTGGTAATCCATAATGGCTCCTACGCCCAATCAGCAGACCATCCGGGTTCACCTGCAGCATCTGGATCATCGTCACATTCGTGCTGAACAAGTGTAGAAGCCTCGACGAACTCGCAGGCGCTCCAGAACAGTAAGCATCGACGCGGTTGTTCTTCATTCCTGATGACACAGAGGTGCTGGAATGACTGCCAGGTTTCGGCCGCTAGTCGGTCAGTAGGGAATAAAAATGTCATGTTCGACGCTTCGCTGCACTCGGCTCCCTTCCCCTTGTGTGGTTTGCAAGTCTGCATAGCTCTCAGCTTACCATCCAGAGTGGCAGTCCCGAACTCGCACTTGACTTGAAAAGCAATGTTAAATCCTGCCACTGCGCTGCTTTTCACGGTCGAGCATTTTTTTCTGAAGGGCTTCGATCCGCTGAGTTGATTCCTTTACCTGCACCTTCATCTCCTCGTCCAGCTTGTCGCACCGCTGCCTGGATCAGACCAAACGAGCACACAATCGTCATTGCGTCACCGGTCAGCGCCGGGAGTCACACGCACAGATCCGAGGAAGAGACACTCTCTTCGATGACGTGCACAGGGCAAGCGCTTTAGCTAGGGCGCGACTGCATTCCAACCGTTCTTACAGTTCTCCGCGAATATAATCTAGTCTCTTAGTGACCGTTGCCGTCGCGTCTACTCGCGTTTGTCGGACAAGCACTGGCCCCACGATTTTGTAGAGGACTGAATCGTCATCCAAGCAACTCAGTTCCTGAACACAGGTGACACAGTTCCCGTGCAGATTTATCCCTTTTTGTTGTCCTGATGCAACCTCACAACTGGTATCATGCTATCGCTCCCGGGGGATAGCCGTTAAGGGACCGTCTCAGGTGGGTTGTGCTTCAAATTGGAGATGTACAGGTTAGGTGCGCTAAGCCTCACGACATACCTTCGCCACTGCCTCGTTTTCGTTCTGCTGGGTCACCAACTTGTTCCTGAGCTGCAGGTTCTCCTCCATTTCTGAAACACCCGGCACACGCACGCCGGTACTATGACGCGTTTTCTCATGATGCGGGCCTCCGTTCGAAGCTGGAAAAACACTCGCTGTGTTGACGATGGGAAGCAGCCCAAAGATATCACGGTTCTTCTGAAGTACGTAGAAGAATTCGAGAATCACGCTCACTTTCCGAATTCTATTTCGGTGGGACTGCCAAACAACCATCAGTCCGCCCGCTTCTGAACTCACTTGCAATCAACCGGTCAAACCGCTTCATTGCCTCATTCAGCTGTTCCTGCGACATTTCGGAGTCTAACGAACACTACACCCTGGAAGTCTCGTGGTTGCTGAGAAGCGATGCGGACACAAGGGGCGAAGGTGACGGCTTCAAGCCCGTAAACACACAGATTGCAAGTTTTACGGCAAGCGCCTTGAGGCCCTCTCACTATGGGACAATAGTCATGTTGTCGGCTTTAGTAGCGGGAAGACTACGGGTGACGGTGCGCATGTCGTGCTGCGGCGCATGCGCGGCACGGCGAGATGGGTCTCTGCTCGAGTTTCGACGCTGGCTCCGGGAGAGCCCGCATGCGTCAGATGTTGGGAGTTTCTGTGGGTACATCACTTGAAGCACCACCAGCGGACGGGGGTTTGCCTCCCTGGACTGACTGTCCTTTTACCCTTGTGATCCTGGTACTTGCGCGCGGATCGGCAGCTCTTTGCACCGTTCCCGGGGTGCGTCTGGAGGATCTCTCAAGGACGGAGACCCCTTGGGGTCGCTTTAGGGCATTTTTAGATTCCTCGTCCATTCCCCGGTGTGACTCTCTGTCGGGAGCTCTGCCATCAGCGCCGCTTCGACCACCGGTGCTTCTGCGGTCTCGCAGTGCTTTCCAAATCGGCGCACCACCCTCTTTTCTGTAGGGGCTTATCCACAGCGGGGACAAAAGTGGTTCCCGTGTCGATGGATTTTGCGTACTAACGCTCCCCCTTGAGGGCCGCAAGAAGTAAATGCACGCGCCTGCCATGCCGAGGCGGACGAGACAGGTGACGTCTTACTCATACGGATTCTCAGGTGTAGACTGGCGAGCAAATCACTGGCAGGTGTGCTGCTGGAGCGCGGTGATTGAAGCCGTAAGAGGGCGACTCCTGCTCGGAAACCAGCTGTGGTCACTAAAGGGAGTTTAGCGTGCATGCACTGCCGTGCATGTAGCGCGTTCCACGAGTCTTGAATTCCGGTCGAGATTTTGGAGTTCTACGGACACGGGTTCCGTGGAGTCGGTCTCCGGGGGGGCCACTGGGAGACCCACAATGGGCTCGGACAACCTAAGACCTGAAGTGTGCTGCAGCAGGAGTACGCCGTGCGATGAAAGAATCGTCCTGGCTACAGGTATGCCTGCAAGAGGTAATCGACGTGCAGACGATGTCGCGAAGAACCCTCACAAGATTCCCGAGGACATCAGTCTTGACAGCAGTGAGTGCCATTTCAGCCAGATCCAGATACTTCGCCTTGCAATGACTGCTCGACGTCGAGCTAGCTGCGTGCTGTCTCCGTACCAGAGTTCCTTCCTCGACACTTGAGTGTGGAAGCGCTCCCCGACGACTTGCGGACTCCGGCTCCTCCACCGACACTCTCCACACCTGCAGGACTGTTCTGCAATTGCAGCCTTCTCTCTAATTAGGTTTGGTCGGGATGTGACATCTCCGCGGGAGTCGCTCCGCCGGCGAAGAGATGCCGGCATATGAAGGACTGAACACATAGCTACTTCGTGCCTTGCCGTGCTACCCTCAGGCTAACGAGGAGATCAAAACCCGCCTGCGGTTTTTTCTGCCTAGGACACCCTCATCCCTTCCTCCAAGTATACCTACGACACGGCTGCGTGATGGCCGGCTGGTGGAGGTCTTCAAGTTCATACGCCCTAATGTCGGCGTCTCCCGGAGTGTTCCTGTGGGAGGGCCCTTTCCTCCGCACACGCTGGACATGAACATGCCCATCCATGACTGCAATGGGATACCTCCCTGTGTGCGGAAGAAGTTCACAATTTTTCACCAAGTGGGGGGACGGACCGCCGAGACTCAGTAGGTTTCAAGCAAAGTCGGACCGAGTGTGACTAGAAAGGCACTCCGATTAGCAGCTGGGTGACATCTGCGTCGCCCGGTTTTGTTCGATGAGTTTATTGTACCGCTTCGTGGCTGCTGCGCGCCTCTGGTCGGCGTCTAGAGAATGTTTACTGGTGAAATTTGAGGCACCGTAGACCCTGGATCAACGCGTGCATTTCCGGGTGGATCCACAGGACGCGACTTTTGAACGCAGTTGCATTCTTACTGTACGCCTCACGCCGCTGTGGAAATTGTTGTTGGCGGGTGATCCAGTGCGCCGAAGGGCCCGAGTGACATGCTTGCTCTTCAGCCCATCAGCGGAACTGTCGGCAGCTGGGGGTCTTCAGTTGAAGACTTTCCTATCGTCCGAGGAGTTGAATAGCTCTCGCGCGGAAAACTGATAACCAAGTGAGCAAAGGGCCAAGCCGTCCTGGTGGAGCCCTGTGACTGTAGATGTGCACACTGGCGCGTGGGGTTTACTTTTTTGTGACGAAATCAGGCTTGCGCCTGTTGTGGATGCGGCGACGCGTAGCCCAAAGAGCAGAAGCGTGCCAAGAGTTCTGCGTCTGCTTGCGGCCCAAGCCCTCGAAACTAACAGTGTAGTGCCGTCGAGGAACCCGAGCTATAGTGCAAGGAGTGAATGGGAGAGGTCGCACCTGACTACAGAGAACGCTGGAAGTTCCGTGCAGGCGGCCCAGAGCCACACGCTCCGGTTCTCGATCGTGGCTATAGGCTGTCTGTCGGGCGTTGCACCTGGGCTTTTTTGCAGGCGACGCACAGAATACGTAAGAGAGCAACGGGCGCATGGCTACACTACACCTGGCCGTCGGCTCGGGCCCTGCTTTGCGGACTCGTACTTCTGAAGTCGGGGCGAGCTCGGATATAGCAACTGGTGGGCGTTTTAATTTCCCCCGCGCACCTGGAAGTGATGTACCCAGCTCTGTAGCGCCCGGATACTGGGCCGCTAATAAGGCTCGTCGTCAGTCCTGTACGGCCACCCTGGAATCAAGATGCGTCGGACTCCCGCCGCGCCGCCTGGTGGGAGCTCGGGAGACTTCACTCCGTGCTTTCCAAGCGGAAAGGTTCCTGTATCCAAGCGTCTTCGGCGTATGGCGGTACACCAAGAACACTTTCCATTTGCGAATGTTGGCTTCGGATGAGGGCACACAAAGTAGAAACTCCCCTCGGCGGCCCTTGCCTGCGTGACTCGTGAGGACTGCTGCGGGCGTCGACGTTAGCCAGCCATCTCCCGAACTGAAATCCGCCGGGGTCCCAGAGAGCCCGCTGCGGGTGTGGCATGTAATCAGTTTCGTTGCGCTACTTCGATGCACTTATACTGTACCTCTGCTAGGGCTGCTCGGCCGTGGCCTCTGGTGCATTGATGCTGGTCCTTGGACCTGTAGGCTCTTTCGGGGGACCGTGCACGCGGCCGCCTGAGAGCCAAGGCGGCTGCCGTGGAAGCCTGCCTGCGTTAACCATCCGTCTGGACACAAGCGATCCGCCGATGTTGTTTGACGAGGTACGGTCTATGCTGTTCGGGTAGGAAACCGATGACCACGTGCACCCGCGGTTGGACCGGTTGAACCTACGAGACCGGCCCCGTCACAGAATCTATGCCTCCCCATGGTCCTCCAGAACGCAGCTGCGGCAAACCGCAGCAGAGACCCGGTTCTTGAGAGGTACACGATGACAGTGACCGACGGGACGTTAGAGCCCCGAGTTCAGTCACTGTCGGATCCCCGACATGGTTTGCAGCCGCCGCGCTAGCGACCCCTGCAAAACCATCCCTTCACCCCCTGCACGGAAGTTCTCTAGTCAGTAGCAGGCGGCATCGTATTTTGATTCTGGTGTAATACCAAACAGTCCGCTTACCTTGCAGACAGAAATCACTTGCACAAAGGAACAGACCGCTACAGCACACCGACTAAGCAGCACCCGTACCAGTCTGACTTGTGATCAGACTGGGAGGCCACGGCCAAAACCACGTAGGGCGGGAAACCTGAACAATCACCTCGTCTCCAGAAGTGCCGATGAGACGGCCTGAGGCTAAGCAGGGCTGATACAGCAAAGTCGACACTAGAAAGCCTCCTATGCATTACGAAGGGAAGACAGGACCAGGAATGTCCTCAAAGATCCTCATCGTCGTCATCAATCGCCGTGCTCACAGCGGCCTGCAACTCCCTCTCCGCTTCCTGAACGAGGTTGGGGTCGATCTGAATCTCCGGCGCTTTCGCGTGCTCACCTGTTCCATGAACACCCACACCATCGATTCTCATCGTGGTATTCGGCGCAAAGCTTGAGAAAGAACGGGTGGGGAGCCGTTCCGGTACCCTGCACCTCGGCACTACGGTCTGCACTCAGTCTTTACTGTAGCAACGGCTGCCGCCACCCCTCACCGCGACTGCCTTCTCACAGACTTCCACACGCAACTCAGCCACCGGGACTGGTGAGCATTCCGCCTTACCAACGAAGGTCAGTGTGGGCTGGTTTGTCAGACGCCGTGCAAGCCAAAGGAATGGCTTTTCGAAGTTATAATTCGACCGGGCACTGATGTCGTAGTACTGCAGATTCCTCTTCCTGTGGAACTGGATCTGGCGCGCTTTCACTTGTCTGTCTTTGACGTCTACCTGTAATCAGGCAAGCGACAGGCGCGCGTAGCCAAGCTGAGAAGCAGCCACCTTCTCCGGTACCCGGTCAGCACACACCCCAGGATCGAATGCGTTCCAACAAGGACGCTGAATAGCTCGGTTCCAAACAAACGGCACGCCTACTTCCCAGGGCCTGCGCGGCATGTCGCTGCTCGTGCTCTAAAAAGCTCAGTACAGACTTGTCCCCTCAGCAAATCACTGCTTAATATCGAGACGGCAGTAGGTGCTTTGGAGGCTCTACAACAAACCAGAGTTCCCCACGACCCGGCCGCCTTACCTTGTTTCCAACGAGGACGATGGGAATGTTTTCACAAACGCGCGTGATATCTCTGTACCAGTTGGGAATATTCTTGTAGGTAATACGCGCCGTCACGTCGAACATCATGATGGCGCACTGTCCCTGCAGACACATAATGCCATCGGCTAGCACCTGGCCTAGCATACGCGCACTATTTCTGAGGTGTTTTCTCTCAGGGGAAAGTTTCAGAACTCCGGCTGTCCGAGTAGACGCCGACCTCAATATCGAAGGCTGAAACGGTGGGTGCCTTGTCAATGCTGTGGGACACTTTTGCTGGACACCGTTGTGGCATCCGGTTGCCGGACGCTCTCATTCTCTAAGGAGCCTTCTAGTGTCGCGCGATTTCCATCTGCCGGAACAGTTCCGGGAATCAAGTATCGTCTCTGACCCTTGTAAAGTACTGCGCGGGACTCACTTTAATGTAGTAGCCATCTCTGAGACCGCCGAACTTCTCTTGGCCCGCCGTATCCCACACATTGAAAGTGAGCATGCCGAAGTTTGTCTGAAACTTCAGTGGGTGCACTTCAACCCCCAGCGTAGGGATGTACTTTTTCTCAAATTCACCTGTATACACCCGTACAAAAAGTTTCTCGTTGGAATGATCCGATAAAGCTGTCGCGCCCCTCGAACCGCTATGCAAATAAGATATGAGACAGAATACATTCTGCTGTCCTGCAAAATTCCTTTGTCGGGGCTCGTATCCGGGGAACTCTAAGAAGTGCTCTCCAAGCCGAAATGTCTCGGCTTCCAGCAGACTCAATAGTGCGACCACGCGATTCCACTCCCCGACCCCCTGACCGCCATAAGTACACAAAAGGCTCATTCAGTTACTGCATCAATCTGCAATGACTCTCCGCACCACATTCTACGACCTGGGGTTCTTGGGGAAACCAACCAAATGCGGAAATAGTTGAAGTACTGGAACCAAGGCGCTCGTGGATTCGGAAAGCGTACAACAGCACAGTCGGGGCTGTTTCGACAGCGGACAAGTGGTGGCATTCCAGACACGAGAGACCGCATCCGCGGCGGCCTTATATACACGAGAAACCCTCTGGCACGGCAAGGCGGCCGTAATGCAGCTAGCACCGCGAAGCCCTGCTACTCGGACGGACTCGTAAAGGCTACTCGGACACACCGGTCAGGTGTCTTTTAACGAGAGTGGTTTTCCCGACACCTCCATCACCGACGAGTATCAGCTTGAACTCGGGCACCTGCGGAGCCGCCGCCGCCATTGTGAGAGTCGTATGAATGCTGGTGAAAGACGCCGCACTGCCTTAGCAAAGTTGCTTGCGGAACTTCTGGAAAAGGGAACAGTGCGGGAGGCCAGATGATGTGGGAGACGGGCGCAGAAGCCGAAGAAAGAACAGGCATACAACGAGACAAAGGACGAAAACACAGTAAGTAAGATGCGTGCTCAACAGGACCAGAATAGCAACACTGCCGTTGCTTTCCCAGGAGTGGGGGGTGCCGCCTGACTGTCAACCGGTGCTGCTGAAGCACCTGGTACACTTTACTACCTTGGTCGCGTGCGATAACAATGATCACGAGTTGTCGCCCCCACTTACACGCTTGACAAAAAGCATAAGGCACAAACAATTAAAAAAAGGCACCATCCGAGAGAAAACCGCGTGCGCGTGGGCAAGGAAGGGGATAAACGAGCGTTGGACGAAAAGGCACAGGGATAGAGGAGCGCAGCACGCTTCTTCACCAAGGCGGCACACCATACCGACGTTCTGGTATGCGACCCGACACTCCGCTGTTCGTCTGCAACAACCACCGCCTCCCCAGGGCTACCCTACCCCCAGCCACCAGCTACAGGCCACTAGAGGCTGGTTTCCTACTCTGCATGCCCGTGTGATGACTATGTGTTGGCCATGCATATGCGTGGCAAGAAGCATGGTGCTTTGGCGTCGAGGCCCGTAGGTCGCGCCGGCCGGGCACTGTGCTATGGATTGCCCGCCCGACTAGGGCAAGTGTCGTCCGCTGCGACCGCGCGAGCAAAGAAGTCAGAAGCACATCAGCATCCGGAGACATTCCTGTGTCAAGTGACTTCCGCTAACACAGTCGGATGTGTTCAACCAGCGGGATGGAACTTAGTAGCGCGCGCATTCCGTAGCAGCCGCCCGGCAGGCACGCCCTACTTTGCTCGACGGCCAAAGCACAATAACTCTAAGCTCCGACCGCGCGACCGTGACAGTTGGGACACTTCTACAATGAACCTGTACACGTGGTAGCACTGCACGGCTGCAAACAGTGCGGAGAAAAAGAAGAAAACAGCGCAAGAGAGAAAGTTCTCGTCCTTACCTTTCGCGTGCGGCTTCTCGTTTTAACGGTTCGCTATTTGCTGCACGGCAAGAGGCCGACCAGCCCGTCAACCTAGCTTCCATTGACCCTACAACAACGCGGGACCCGAGGCAGGAATCATGGAACGCATTTTTTGAAGAAAGAACAGCCTTCGTCCCTGCAAGTCCGAGGAGTGGGGGATCGCGGCGGAAGAGGGTCGCGTCCGGCGGGCGGCCTTGTTCCTGGATGGGGAGGCGAAGCGCTACTAGCAAAGCATCGAAGAAACTCGTCCACCGGAAGAGGGACCGCACACTCTCGATTATTTATGTGATATTCTACGTCGAAGATTCATTTCCTATAAGTCAAGGTAAGCTGTGCCGCGGGAACTAACGCAGCTGAAGTTCAGCCCTGGTCAGCGGCGCCAGTAAAACGACACATTTGAGAGACTAGTGCTGCGCGCTTCTCGCATCGATGACGACACGAAACGCCTCTAGTTCTTCAGCGGCTCGGATCAGCGTACAAGGGACGCGCTGACTACTGTTGGAGACGCGCCGTCCACACCCACAAAATGCGTTTCTTTGCTGCTGACATCTGTTAGTGTCATTCTCGGACTACCATGCATGAGTAGGTGGAATGCGCCCCTATGCTGTAGTGGATTAGGCGTGAGTCTTCAGTCACACAGCCGGAATGTTCATGTCCCTGCAGCGGCATCCCCGAAACTCCAGGTCGGGCCAGTGAAAATCCACCAGATGGCGGCGGAGTGGGTTTCTGGTACCTTGGAAGGGAAGGGTGACGTTTCGTGTGCACTTGTGCGTGTCAAAGACCTGCGTGAAGAGTTGGACTGCTGCGGATACGTGTGTGTGGCGGGTGTCACGGAGGCAGGCGAAAGGTAGGAAACGCCCCTCCAGCAGAGCTTTTTGCAGAACACGCCGACATTTCCTCCCAAGAGCTCCCGAAGACGCTCCCACCGAAGTACAGCGGTCGCTTAAGTATTCGATTCCTCCCAGGCCAGCAGCCGTCCTATCTTCCACTCCTGCGAATGAAATCACAGATTACCCCAAATGACTAAGCACTACCGACAGCCCAGGACACACCGTCAGTTCCGGCACGAGGCGCAGGCACAATCCACAAGGGTTCGCAGACTCAGTCGGGGACTTCAGAGTCTACCGGATTTCGGTTCACACTTCTTCCAGCGACTTATTCCTCCGACGTCAAGGTGAAGTAAACCATAATCAGAAGGGAAACACGAAACGCGGAAAAACTCTCCTCTCCTTTATCTAAGGTCCAGCTCCTCGTTCTTCATGAGAAACCTTGTAACCGCTTATCCAAAAAACGATCGAATCCCTCTTCTCTCTTTCCTCTTCCTCCTCTCCTTTTTTTTCTTGTCTCGCCTTGTCTCTACTTACTTTTACTGGTCCATCTGGCGTCGCCCCTCCTTAGCGTTGATAGACCGGTTGTATGGTTCTTGGGTCGACACTCTGCGCACACAATTCCGGATAATATCCGATTCCAAACGAGGTAGATCGTCCGCCCCTTTAGTGGTCTTCGCTTCTCTTTACTGTAATGGTTTGAATTTGATAGGTCACTTCAACTTGGAAATCATCACTCTTATGAGTCCGCCTATGATCAATATTAAAAGAATCAGATGCACCTCACTTCTTAGAGCTGACCTTCTTCCTATATAATATCATAAACACAGATTTTTACCCAGCCGATTTCTCACCGGCTCCTTAGAATACATCAACGAGGTTGTCTATGGTCACAACTCCCTAGATTGACTTGAACGTACACTTTTTCGTGGGGGCAGTCTCCCGATAGATGCATATTCCTCTAGATCACGAATTGATGTAAGAAGATGTGGTAAGTACACGAACATAACGTCAACGGATCAGAGCGCAACTCTGACAGAGCACGACACCACCCCAAGTGTCGAAGTCGATGGCTGGACGAGCCGGATGCGCAGGTGTACAGCCGCGATGCGATTCTCGAATCACGCGCGTGAAAGAAGCGGCGGATGAAACTTGCTTTCCCTCACGTGGTCGTGTTGGGCGTTGATCCGCATCCTTCGCTCCGCGCGGGACAGCCAAGCGCCAGTGAAACGGACAAGCCCCGAGTAGTGGAAATACTGGAGAGCTAAGAAGTTTATAACTGGTTCTCTCACGAACCGCAATACGTGCCACAGTTGCCGACAGAGACGCGCGGTAGTCGGCTCATCGGCCCTCGTTCAGTGCACGGTACTGAACCGAGCGGCGGCACGGTGTCGCAACACCGGCGTTACACTATTCCCCAGTCTAAACTGCTGCGTCCTCGCCAGCACGGTGTGGGGTATGCTAACGCCGGACGATATGGAGCTGCTAAAGGGTGCTAGCACTGGCGAGGACGCAGCAGCTTAGACGAGCGGTCAGTGTTAGGCTGGTGAGGCGACTCTTTGCCGCGCGGTTCAGTGAGTGCCGTGCCGCACATCGAGTGCCATGCAGTGAACCAGGACCGATGAGCGAACTACTACGCGGCTTTGTCCGTAACTGTGGTACGTGCTGTGGCTCCCTGAGAGAATCAGTTATAAACTTCGTAAGATAGTGCGGCATCCCTTACAGCGCCGGTGTGATCCGTGGCTCTCTGTGTCGAACCTCTGGTGAATGGTGGTGTGTACGATCGTCGATGGGCCGGCTAGTGCGTGCCAGTCGTCCCTGTGAAACATGTTCCGTGTAGAGAAAGGTCAGAGCTGAACTCCCCGAGTCCCGGCGGCCGTTGTCACGCGGGAGCGCCGCATAGTCCCAACGCGCGCTTCAAAGCTCTTGTACTGTCTCTCCCGGAGTTGTAAGTGTCCGGCCAGGATCCACCACCTCCTACGGATCCGGTGGCTGCCGCGCGAACGAGTGGCGTCATGCGCAGTTCGACATCTGAGACTGGGCCGGTACGCCAGGTTATCACTGCGACAGTGGCTTGGTGGCCAGACCAGGGCACCGATGGAGCTAACAGTGGCTTGCTGGCCAGACCAGGTCACCGAGGGGGCTAACAGTGGCTTGCTGGACTGACCGGGTCACCGATGGCGCTACGTCTGTCTCCAAAGATACTGTCGCTAACTGCCCGGGCAAATACCTTGTATAGTGTGCACTGCTCGCAGCCGAAACTTTCCGGCCCCACCCGCCTTCTCCCATGCACACCACTGAGGTCTCCGATGAGCTGCGCCGCCGCTAGTTTTCGCCCGCAAGCGTCGGGCAAGAAGGAAAAACACTATGACGCTGAAGCCCCGCTGTCCGTTTGCATGCACATGCTCGCCGGTCATGCAATCTGGGCAGCTAACCTTGTCCTTCACGTCTGGCTGCTCCAGTTCAAACACACCTCATATTACTCGTACTCGTGCCGCGTGGTAGCCGCGTCTTCTTGTCCGGTTGTACTCGGCAACCGCCTTTTTCTGGGGCAACTCCTCCTGCTTGCGACGGGCCATGTCAGTGCAGCGTGCAGGAAGTGTAGACCTCATTGTAGAGGCGCGATGTTCTGAACCTGGCTCCTCCACTTCGGCTCGTGTTGTCTCCGTCAAGAACTCCTCTGTTGGTGGCGGTGGCAAGGGACGCCCGGCAAATCTGCTGTCTTGTGCTCTGCGCAGTTTGTCGTCAACTCCGGCACCCGTCTCCGTTCATCCTGCGTTGCATGGGTTGATTCGTCTTTGTGTGGTCGATGCCATAATGCCGGAGAGGACTCGCAAGTGTGGTGGTTCGCTGCGCCGCTGTCAGGGCGGAGTTCGTGTGAGCGACATTGAGCCTGAGCTGCCACCTCTTCGTCCCTATGGAAACACCCAGCTCCCTATTGCTCCTAATTGAATATTTTGGAACAACAGGAGCGACGAGTCGGCAGGGAGGCGCACATATGATCCGAGGAGATCACCCTAAAGATCTTTTTCGTTTGCAAGGCTTTCTCATGCGAGTGTGGAAAAACTACTGCGGGTGGAGACGTCGGTGCGAACCAGGTTTCTACGCTTCGGAGGCACCTTTGCTTTTTCCGCGCGATGTCCCATCCCGCGACACGACAGGCAGATCGGAGCCGGCCGTATGAGCCGCCTCGTGCCGACGGACAGTTTCTTCGTCTTTCTTGTAAATGCTGGCATTTGCACTGTGCTTCAGCAGTGGAGGTAGGTTGAGTGCCGTGGAGCGGCGTGTGCTTTTCAGTCTATTTCGTTCTCTAGACAGTAAATTTTTGGAGCGTAGATATAAGCCTTCGCTGCATGACACCAGGGGAGTTGCTCACTTTTGGAATCTTCCTGCATGGGGAGATGCTCCCGAGCAGAAGCTGGTTTTGTTGACCCCGCACCAGCCGTCAGGCTATTTTCTCAGGCACTCATTGAGCACAATGGGATTCAGGGCCTCTCAGAGTGTCCTCACTACTAGGAATTCTGTTGTTGTAAAGGCTGCGGGACAGCATGGAGAAGAGTCCTTCTTGCGGGGGTCGCAACCGAGACGGGCGCCCGCAGCCGATCTCCTCCGGGCTCAGCGGGAGCACTAGTTCTCCGAGTGCTGTTGGTCTTCCTGAAGACATTAGTCCGTATGGAGTCACGAGTAGAACGCACACGGCGGAATGTGAAAGCCGCCCGTGTCATCGGCGACGGGGGCTCACGAACCGCTGGCGTTTCGCGGGACAGTCCTCGGTACCATGTTCTGTCCGCACTCCCTGCCAACAGCAGCCTACGTTACTTCAGTTCTTCCGTAGGCGACAGTCTGCAAACCAGCAAACGGAAGCCGAGACTCCTTCCGAGCAGACCAAAACAGGTAGAAGTGCTAGAGTGGGCGGTGAAAACTGTAGTCCGAGGAGAACACTGCGGCAATGCGAAGAGCTGAAAGGAAGCTGTACGAGGTCTCCGGACTTGTTGGGAGTGACGTCTCCATGTGCAGAAGGACTACCAATAAAGGGACGAGAGGCGAGCAAGAATGAGAATTCCGTCGTACTGCCCTTCTCTTTGCAGGAAGAGGAGAAAATGGTTGAGCTCATTATTGTTGGCAGCAGCTCTGATGAAAGTGATGAGCCATCAAGCGGGAATGTAAGCTATCAATTGCCTTCTGTTTTTCAACAGCAACCACAAGAGACGGTGCGCAAGAAATCACTTCGCTGTGCTCCTTTTCCCACTAAGGACGTTGGTGGCAATGAAAGTAGAGACACCTGTCCAATCCCTTCTATATGTGATTTGTCGTCAACGCCGAAGACAACAAGGTCGCCCTCAGTTGCATTGGGGGAACCTACCGGAATTGTGACAATAAGGGAGGTTGAAGCTGAGAAACAGAATCACGTACCCGTGGAGCGACAGCTGAGCATGTTCGCCTGCTGCGGGACTTCAGCGCAGTCTATACACCCTGCCTTCGTGCCAGAAAGCACTTCAGGGACTGACGATCTTTCTTCCGTGATAACAGAGTATGACTTTGCCGTCGAGACCATCTCAAAGACCTCTGCGCTCTCCTCCGGAGCGTATGGTGAAGACCGGAAAAGGAAGAGGACAGGACAGGGGTCTCTGCGTGTCGTAGTTCCCAAGCACCAGCGTCAGGACGGCTTCTCGGAAGAGCCAGACGTCTCCCCAGGCTTTGCAGAGCTGACCGGTTCCTGTAGGGAGGATGTAGAAGGGAAGGTGGCAATTGGGGGACCGTGTAAATTACTTGACGCTGCCCAAGACCCGCCGACTAGTACTCCGTCCACTGGTAGTGCAGTCGTTTCCCTGGATAGTAGGAAACTTCTGCACTCCGCATCTCAGCGACAGGAGCTGGAAAGCTCCCAGGCCTTCCACGGAAATACAGAAAAGGGGGGTGCCCGTCTAGTACATCGTAGCTGCGCGTCTGTCCCGTGGAGGTGGGCATTCCTCGTTCCGGTGTACACCTGTCTCGAAGCAAGCTGCTCGTACAATGCACATTTGTTCTCGCCGACCGAGATGCGATGGCTCCGAGTCCTTGCCCGTGCTGTTGGGCTCCCGTATGTATCGATGGAAAACACCAGTTACTTGTCGCTTCACGTTGTGGACGGCAACAGTGCAGCGTTGTCATTCGAGAAACGCGCGGTACAAGCTCATCATGAACAGCCGGTGTGCGATGAGGAGAAAGAGGTCACGGACACAGTCTCAGGGACGAAGCGGCCTTTGATAGCTTATCCGCGCAATGATGACAGATTCTCTCATCAAGGCTGCCGTGAACTCATTCACTCTATGGAAGGACACAACGACGTCAGCCGGTCTTGTCTCCAGTCTGTCCCACCTGGAAAGCAGCATTTGGACTGCCGTAGACTCCTTTCGTTTCCGGGACTTTTAGTGGAGACTCCCGCAGATAATGTGCAAGGCCGACTGGACACAAGTATTCCATATTCGTGTCGAGACGGGTATCTCGGACACGACAATGACTCGCCTCAGAGTGCTGCGACACCCCATGTCCAGTCTCGTGTGCCTTGCGGGGAAGTGGACAGCAGCAGCAGGGACGCACTTTTCGTGAGTCGCCCGGTCAGCGCAGTGGAGAGGGCGGCAGACACCGTGGAGTGTGTTCTGCCGGTCGAGTCCTGCGTACGAGGGAGGCGCGACGTGGGCCAAGTCATCACTGGTGGTCCGGATGCGAAAAGCAGCAAGAGAATCCTTTTGACCGGAGATGGTGCAACAACAGACCAGCACCTTCTTGAGCTCACGAACTCCTTTCCAAGGTATTCTGCAGACGCGCCGCTCCCGGCTGGTGCTTGCTATTTGCTTTGTCGGCTGTTGGTCTTCCTGGCTCGAAAGGGCAGTTTGAGAGAAGTGGACTTCGGCTTGCGTGAATTTTCTGGCAAAGTCTTGGATAGGAAAGATGTTAGTAGGTCTACACTCCCACAAGGACAGGAGTTCTCAGACGGAAGAGCGCTTTCTTCGGGTGGCGTCAAGAGTAAAGTGGAAAGAGAGAGTGGCTCTCTTTCACCGCCTGATAAGTTTTGGGACATGGGGGTTCACCATGCAGGACAGGTTCGGGACACTGGTTCTCTGTTGCGGCGTGTCACTCCATCTGCGGCACTAGGATGTGAGTCTTGTGCTCGGATGGGCGCTCCCCGGGTCTGGCTGCGTCTACATCCATTCTTGGAACGAAGCAGAAGAGAGGTCACGGACTCCGAGGCAGCTTTAGCGGAGCTCCGGGACCGCGGGCTCATCACACTTTGGAAGTGGGAATATTTTTGTAAGGCAAAGGAGGAAGACTGCGACGCGGAGAGCTCTGAACAAGAGACGCAGACGAAAAAGAGTTCTCATTTATATGGAGGCGGAGCGGACGACATGAGTGGAACAAAGGTAAAAACACAAGAACAGCCCATGTTTCTTCACATTAGGAATGCCAGCGGTGAGCATGCACAGCCAAGTAGTCCAGTGCTCAAGTCTTCCGGTCCGGCGGACGCTCGCGCCTGGGTAGCAGAGCCGCCGACAGTTACGCGAGGTCTTGACATTGACGAAACGCGAAGGCGCGTGCGGGACTTCGCCTGTGACATTGTCGGGGCGTTGCACTGCTTGACTGTGCCTGAACTGCAGAGGGCCGTTTCTGTAGTCGTCGCTTCCATCAGACCATCTCCGCCTGCTTCTCTTCACACTTTTTATTCTACTCTGGGGTCAGTAGTACTGCGGCTTTCTCCATTTTCTACTTCTTGCTTACACTCTCCGTCCCCCGGGTCGCCTCCTGTGCCTGGCGGCACTCCCCGCTTTCTCACTTTGTCTGTCCCCGTGACATCCAGAATTGGACGCTTGTTGCCTGTTGGCTTGCTGCCCTGCACGGGGGGCTGTCCCACGCCGGGTCACTGCGAATCAAAACTCGGTGTTAAGGAAAAGGAGCTCCCGGTTGTATATAGAAAAAAGAGTGATTGCCTCGGCTTTCTTCTAGCTGTCACACAGATTGCCGTGCTTGACTCATGCGGTGAGCTAGAGGGTAGAGACTTTCCCTTGATCTGGTCTCCGCCGTCCCCCGGGGCTGGACGAGGGACGCGTGGCAGCCCGAGACGCATGCAAGAGGCTTCAAAAATGAAAAAGCTGACCCACTTCTTTGGGGTCGCTCCGAGAAGAAGTCCCGGGTCAACTATGAGGGAAGGAGGCCGACAAGAGCAGACCTGTGGAGTTGATTGTGTCAGTGACTCGCCCTCCGCTGGGAAGGAAGCAGCTGTCGTGAAATCGGGGTCACGGGTGTCGGAATTATCTTCGGCTTCTCCTGGTGCCGTCATTTCCCGCCGCCGGTCGGACGGAGAAATTCTCTTGAGGCTCCTCCAAGGGGTAGTGCTATATATCGTCGGAGGTCTTCTCCGTTTGAAGAATGCGGAGTTACTACAAGCCTGGCGCATTGCATATTTCTCTTTCCACGTTATTCACACGACCTCCTCAGCATTCACTTCTCGTCTGTATGCTCCTCCCAGTCAGCATCTCCTGTGGGGCGATACCTCGGTGTTGACAGACGAGGACAGCTGCGATAGTGAAGCCGAAACAACGACACCGAGAAGACTGAGCGAAGATGTCGGACAAACATGCGAGAAGACGAGCAATGCTAAAGATAATTCTGACGAGAGCCGACAAACCGACATTACGTCTGACAGGGAATGCGGGGACGAGATGAAGGTACGGGACGCAAAACTAGATGGAGAGGTACAGGACAGTACGATTGTGAGAGATGGCATCTCTAACCGCGGATGTTCCCGTGTCGTAGACGCTCGACGGAAAGAGGTTGCGAATACGGGGAAGGTGGCGGACAGCATTCAAGAGTGTGGGAGTCCTCATAGTGAGTCGGCGTCAGCAGCCCTCGGCGAGTCTCTCAAACATGAAGAAGGACAGAGCGAAGGTGAGTGCCGCGAGCAACGAGGAAAAAACTGGCTTGATGCCAGGGACTGTGAGGAGAGGTGCGTAGATCACAAGCGTTCCCCTCGCTCTGCTAATGACATCGCGAAGGGTCGTGAACACACCATTTTTCGCGCACCCAAGGATAGTAGAAGACGGCCGGAACGTGTTGGTGAAAAGAGCCGTTCTTCACATAGTGAAGTTGTCTGCAGGCGGCAGAGGAAAGAGAGCTCAATTCTGGCATGTGGTTCAGCGGTGATATCTCCTGCAGTCATGAGATTGACCAATCTCGTGTTACAACAGCTTCACCTCAAGCTACCTCAGCGGGAACGGCAAGTGCTGAATCATGCAGAGAGTCAACGACAGACACTGCTATGCCAGAGAGAAGATTGTCCTGTGCTCCCGACCTCAGTTCCGCACTTCCAACAGACAGGCGGGGAAGATCTCCTTGCATGCAGTGGAGAAGAGGGAAAGGGGGGCCAGAGACGTCTGCATGCACGGGCAAGACAAGAAAACCAAGGTGGCCATTTCGGGACACAGAAGGTCTTCCGAGACGGAGGTAAAGGGGGGTCATCTCTCTTTTCAAAGTGTGGCTCGCGTCGAGAGGTGGAATGGGTGTCTCTATCAGGTGCTCCTGTGTTTCGCTGTGTGTGTTCGATCTGCACCATTCAAAGGGAAAAGGGGTGCGTGTTCCGGTCTCGGAAGGCGTTACTGACGTACGCGTATGCAAAGCTGGAGAAATGGCGATTAGGTGCCCTGCTTTGGAAAGGAGCAGGAGGACGCCGTCTCCCTTCTGTACAGAAGACCTTCCATACTCAGGACGACGAGCCTGTCGAGATGGAGGTGTTGCGTATGGCTGATAAGGCGGCTACGTCTCTGCTAAAGTACGTACAGACGACTGAGGCCTCAGCAGCCTACTATGAGCGTGGGCAAGAGAATACTAGTCACTACCTCTCGCGGCACGCGGTGTGGGAGACAGGGGCACAACAGGTTGGAGAAGAGGCGACGCTGGTGAAGGGGTCGTGGGCGGGTCGGATGACACAGGAGAGAGAGGAGTGTTTTTTCCCCCCTAGTTTGGTGACAGTGAAGAGGGACACAGCCATACGAAAGAAAGTCATAGCGGAAAAGAAAGACCAAGGGAGGACTGCTGAGTGTGAAAAGCACGAGACTCTAGAAAACTGTCTGCGAAGGCGACAAGAGCCAACGGAGAAAGAATTAAGGAGCAAAGTCCCGTTTCGAGAGGCCAGACAGGAGAAGAGGCAAAGCTCAGTGCGCGCCTTCAAACAATGTGAAGACGTTGAGCGCGGGGACGTGGAAGAGATTGCGGAAGGACCGGTGGCGAGAAGGGAACGCTATAGAAGAGAAGAGGAGAAGAAGGGTGAATATCTACAGTTGGGAGAGATTTGTGAGAGGACCAAGGAGTTGAGACACGTACCGGCCGACCGTTGTCCTCCTTCAGACTTCATTCGATTCACTCCACAGTTTGTCTGGAGTGTTTCAATCTCTCATGTTATAGAGCTCCTCGAGCAGAGGAAGCAACACGAAACAGCTGTGAAGCTTCTGAAGCTCCTAATTCGCTTCTATCAGCTTCAACAGCAACTATCACTCGGGGGACAACAGACAAGACATGAAAGGTGTGCCTTCCTCTCTGAAAGAGATATGGAGGGTGGCTGGTACCGAAGGTACCCGAGAGGGACAGAGGAGATCGAAGAAGGCTGCCGGTCTGCCGAGTCAGAGGTTAGAGATGGCTCACTGGAAAGGCAGGGAGTTTGGGACTGTGGACGCAGTGTGGACGGGACACGAGATATGAACGATGTCTGCAATCCCTCTGTTAGGGTACCCTTTATAAACTGCAGGCAGGCCCACGGCGACGTAGCAAATGGAGAGGAGATACAAGGGGAGATGCCGTTAAGGCCAGCTGCGTGCGCTGCCTTTACGAAACGGCTAGGCAAGTGGTACAACCGCCTTATGGTCTTGCTGAAGGTACACTTGAAGCGCCCCGAAGAGGCCCTGGTTGCTGCGGTCGCGTGCCTCCGAGAACCAAGTGGTGCTGTGTCACTGGCGGAGCGCTTGGAAATTTCGCGGAGAGCTACAGGGTTGGCCAGAATGCTTTTCCGTCCTGGCGAGAAGGGGCAAGGCAGAGCAGAGGCAAACAAGAGAAGCGCAGCAGTACCGAGGTCTACGAGATTGGCACGGAGATCAGCAAAAGGAGGAGAGAACGGGGAGACAGCAAGTGAATTGGATGCAGAGGACGTGCTAACCGACACTAGGAGACGGAGGGCTAGTGGCGGAAAAAAGAAACGAAGAGGCGGGCGACAAAAAGGGAGTGACGTGAGAGAAGTGGGAGCAGAGGAAGGAGAGGAGGAAAGCGAAGAAACCCCGGTCAGAGTGTTCTCGTGCTGGAAGGACATTCTTTTGTGCGTGATAGAGAGAAGTACGGGGTCGCTTTCGTGCTGTGGAACACCGCTTTTCCACGAAGATCTGTGTATATATTCGTCCGTGTTCCGTAGGAACGGGGAAGATATCCGGACTGAGATTCTACTGGATAGGGTTAGAAATAGGGAGAACCAAGGAGATAATTCTGTAGCTACCAGGTCGAAAAGGAGAAAGATTAAAAAGGAATCGCCTGTTTTTGATTCGTCGTGCCCTGACGACGACATATGTATCGCTATTCCTCCCTGCTTCGCGTTATTTCCCCAAGATGTACAAAAACACCTTCTTGAAGCAAAAGAATACCAGGAACTGCTTCAGACCAACCTGCCTCATACAGTGGTGTACGCACGACCCCTGGAAGCGGGACAGCAGTCTGGCAAAGCCAGCGTTTTTTTTGGATGGGATGGGAGTTTGGTTGGAGTGGAGGATCTTTGCTTACAGCACTATGCGATGGCAGGAGGATGGCAAGGCATTCATGACGAAGGCAGGATTCTGCGCATGTTATTTCGCATCATGGTCATGTGTCAGGACAGCATCTTTCTGAAGAGTGAAGCAAACGAAGAGCGCAACTTGAAGAAGCAAGAGGACGAGAAGGTGACGTACAATATGGAGGAGGAGAGGAAGAGTAAGACGAGTGGACAAGCTGAATCACCAGACAAGAAGCAAGTGGTCCAGGAAGAAGCCCAGATGACCTCGGCTTCAGGAGTCGTGAACGAAGGAAGAGAACAACTTTTCAGAAGCAGGAAGGTAGATGTGAAGGTTGTGAACGAGGCACCAGTCGCGTTGCAGGGAGCGTTAAACAAGCGGAGTGCCTCGGGACGCCCCGAAGAGGGTGATAAGAGACAAGGGACAAGACGTTCAAAAAGAGGGATAGTCCAACAGACTGGAAGAAACAATCTACCTCTACTTGCTGACGTTCACGAAGCTTTTCTCTACGCTTGTAAGCTTGAAGAAGGAAGTACAAATGCCCGAGTTTTTGCTGCTGAGACGCCTCTCGACGGAAAGAGCGATGCGCTCGGAAGGAAGGAAGAGAGTCAGACTGAACGAACTGCAAACTGCAATAACGTGCTGTTTAGTCATCGGACGATGGGTCTGTCCCTGCCCTGTAGATCAGTTTCTGTTGTCTCTCTTTTGTTCCCCGTTAGCTTGCTCCCTCTTTCTGAACCTTGTCCTTCGTTTCATTCGCCTGGCACTTTCCGAGACCACTGCAGGGACGTGGACCAAATGCCCTCAAGGAGGCGTTCTCTTTGTTTGGAAGAAAAGCGAATCCATCAGCCGAGAAATGAAGGGGGACAAGAAGATGAGGACACGTACACAGAAGTAGCAACAGGAAATGAGGTTATGGTTGGAATGGGACTAGGGCAGGCTGAACCTAGTGAAGGCGAGGCTAGTCTCGCAGCCGGTATCGTCAAACTGGATCGGTGTTCACCATCTCCGTCACCACTCGAACTGGCCGAGGAGGAAGACTGGGCCCCCCAACAGCGGCCGCGCCGTCTATTCCTAGATGCTCTTGGAAAGGCTTCTAGAGACGAGGTGGCTGCAGCTGCGAGACGCGCTGTGTTGAGGCTTTACGGTACCCCTCTTCCGGGCTTGAGCTGGAGAGGTCCGTGGAACACGGGGGAGAGTGAAGTAGGGCTTGGAGAAGACGAGCAAGAAGGAAAGAAAGAAGACGGTACGTGCTTGAGCCCCAAGAAAGACGAGAGACAAGGAGAGGTGAGGGCAGGTGACCACGAGAGAGGAATAACAGAGGAAGAAGATACAGCAGACACAGGTGGCAAAACGACAGGTGTTTCTGAAGGCCACCAGGAGGAAGCGCGACTGTCTGGGCATTTGCTTGGTTTTGATGGCGTGCAAAACGACAATCGTGGTGGCGCGCAACGGCAAGAGGAGAAGGAAACGGGTGCGTCTGAGAGAGAGGCGTTTTGGCGACGGAGAACTGCGGGAGGGACTGCCACCTGTCCTCGATCCTCGGCCGTGTCTGGAGCCGTCGGAAAGGGTACTCAAGCCTTCCAACACTCCATACAGTTCAAGAGAGAGAGAATGAGAGAAGCGTGTGCGAGGTTCTTCGGAAAGATCGCTTACGGTATGGGAGGGCAAGGACTGAGTGATGCTTTTCGCTTGCTCTCTCAAGATTTCGCGTACTGGGCAGGAGGTCTGCCAGATCTGCTGCTCTGGCGTGACGTGCCGAGACGCGTTGAGGAAGGGACGAGGAGTGATGGATATGAAGGAAGCACCAGCGTTAGTGATGCGAGAGAGCACACGGAAGCAGGGTGTGGCGGAAGACGTGAAGAAGTACCATGGTCCGCCGAGGTCCGCTTCGTAGAGGTGAAAGGACCTCGGGATCGCCTTTCAGAGAAGCAACGGTAGGCGTGTAAGGGACTTTGCGTGCGGGCTCTATGAGGAGGCCCGAGTTATGTGTACACAGTCATTCTTGTATCTCGTTCTCGTCCGTGGAGATCCGTGTTTCTTCGCATGTGCCTGAAAATAGCGTAGATGCAGGTGCCTGGCTCTGTCCACTACATACTACTGCAGACAGCTATCTTGATTTTGTCGCAACCGGAGAATTCATGGTCGGACAGCTCCGTCTATTCGAGTCACCCGTCCATCATCACAAAGGGCTGTGGGCTTTGAATCTTCTCCGCACTGACATCTACTTTTAGTGCGTGTCCACAGTGATATACAGCTGTCTCACATGTACTGACCGATGTGTCCAACCAGTCGTCCGAGTCGGTACAAGAGCTGCCAGATCAGATGGAGTAGCTCCGTACACCGGCGGCTTTAAGAACGAAGGCTTTTTCCCCCTGCTGCAGTGAGGCTACGTCGACCGGTTCCTCGTGGCAGGGATACCGACTCGGCGACGCGCCCTCCTCGGAGTAGTCCTCGTGTGTTGTTTTGTACTCTGCACTTCAGATGCTGGCTTGCGTACTTTTTGAAAACCCAAATCGCATGCGAGGTGTGCAAAGTCCTTCCCCCATCCGTCCTCTCCAGCGGCCTTCCGGGTTCCTCAGCTTCACATTTTGACAATAGTCCTGTTCGCCCCCTTTTCGTCTCTCCGGCAGGAGGGACTTCTTGCGCTTTCGCGGACAGTGGGTTACCATCGGCGTCGGCAAGCCAAGTGAGTGACGCAGAGAAGAGAGGAGAGTGTGAGGTGGTGACTGAGAGAAGCAGATCACTCGGGGAACGACAGGTCTGCATTGGTGCCTTAGCGGGGAGGAATCCAATAGATGGGCTGGACTGTCCCGTGGTGAGCAGTACGGACAGTGCGACAGCCTTGCGCGAAGTGACGTCAGTTCCGCGTATCGAAATCGAAGATTTTGTGTTGATAACAGATTCTGAGTCGCTACCTGAAGACCGAGTGACAACGCAGAATACCTCCCCCCGGGTATGCCAAATGGAAGGCTGGGATGAGGAGCCTAGTGGCAGCGACGTTATTGATGACAGTGCGGTGGTCACGACAAAGGGGAGAAACTTCAGCGAGGAGCATGAGGAGAGCAGAGAGGCAGGACACGGCCTTCGGAAAGGGAGTCTCCCGGGGTGGAGTCGAGACGAAAGATTGTCCCAGAGGAAAGCCGGTGAAGATAGCCAAGAAGGAGGGAGGGCTAGGACAGACCGACGCCTGAGTCAGCAGGAGAATGGTTTGTCTTCTACCGACAACGGCAGCTCCAAAGGGAAACCACGGAGACGACAGGGACGTGCGCAGTTAGCTCGAAGTATGAGAGTTAAGGGTGAATGGGAAGAGCACGGCGCAGAGAAAGTTGCGGCACTCTGTAGAAGTGCGTGGAGTCGCCGGCAACCGAGAAGACGATAGCTTTCGCTCGTTTGTTTTCGCAACGCTCAGAACGTTTGGAATACTAGGCTCAGCGAAACGGAGAGTTATCCTGCTGTACGGCGCCGGTCAACTTGTACCGAAAGAAAGTGCTTCAGATCACTGACGCGAAGTAAAGGCTTGCTTGTATCAACACGGATGACTGTGTGCTTTTCAAAGTTTTCAACTGTTCTTCAGTGGAACAGGTGTTTGTTGTCGCAGCACGAAGTTCTTCCGACAATGGCAGTGCATCTACTTCAAGTATTATCAAAGGGTAGAGGAAGGAGGATACCTGGTGCCGTATAGAACGTTTTTCCTCTCTCGGAACGACCTGTCAGGCCAAGCTTGCTCGCTTGGCATTCCTGCGACGGGAACTTTGGGAGCACAAGGTACGGGCTGGACCGGCAGCGACTATAGAGGCGCGGCTCGCGCTGTCCGCAGTGTGAAGTTTCCAAGGCTATTTTTGCAACGCTAGGACCCATAGGGGACTGATACCTGAACCAACGAGGCCGTCTGGATCAAATGGCCTGGAAGAAGCAGCAGCGACTTTCGCAAGCAGACTCTTCCTTCAATAGCCGCAAGTAAGCCTTATGAGGACACGGTGCCTACCATACCTCGGGCCCGAGTAAGCTGTTTGCAGGTTACAGGTTCTGGTGGCACGGGAACTTTTTGACGACCATTCTGACTTCTAGTCGCGGGGACGCGCCGGTAGGTACGGGTTCCATCTTCCGCCCACAGACAGACGTGCACAGTGTTTAGAGAAGCCCCGGCCTCCACAGACGACAGGACAGCTGTCGAGTGCACGCCGCTGTCTCTTGGTCTGAGTACGACGCTGAACCTTCTTCACATACCAGATTCACATGTGTTGATCCACAGGATTTCGGTGCTTCCTTCGGGAGCGAAGGTGTATGCGGTGTCTTGAATCGATCGGAAGCTGCAGGCCGCTGCTCTGGCCCCGCCCTGCGACAGGCCTTTTCAGAAATGGCGACCAACACTGCGAGAGTGGGGGAGGTCATTCAATGCAACACCTGCGACCTTTCAAGGTTTATGCGACGAGTGAAGAGACTTCCGGGCGGGTTCGCTAAGCATCGCATGCTGAGTAAATCGACTGTTCGTAGTTTCTGAGCAGTGGCTTCCTCTAAGCACGGTGCCAAGGTTTGACCTGCTCTGCCTCCTGCGGCACAAGCCACGGTCAAACAGCAGGCAGAGGCACAGTACAGACAAAACTGCGTTCATATCGCTTGCGTACAGAAGTTCTGTAGCCCAGACACACTTGCAGCCAGCGGAGGACCCGACACCTCAAAACAGGCGTTTCTTAAAGGGAGAACAAACCTGTAGGTTACGAAGGTTACTATTTCACTCGCCCGGGATAACACATCGGCGCTCTCCGGAGTCATCGGGATAGCCTCCCGATGATTTTACAGGGGCAAGCGAAGCAGAGTGCTGGCGAACCTTTTTCCTCACCTACAGCACGGGGACGCTGCTAGCACTACTGCCGGTTCCAGGGCGTGCAACGCTGCTTGAGTCGCTAGGAGACCTTCTGTCTACCATGTTGTCAGTCTCCATTTCTTCATTCTCGTTTTCTCGCTGACCGAAAAGAGTAAATATCAGACACTCCGGGGCTTCTGAATTTCGGCGTTGAGACTGGGTTTTACAGACGCGTCTTGTGCACCGCTGCGTAATGTCCTGACATCCGAGACAACCGCTTTGTCTGGTACTTCAAAGGCGTCCGACCCGGTCTTGCGCAAGACCGGTGTAACTTCTCAACTGTGATCTACTGGAAGCGTGGTGTTCCATGAAAAGAGTACCTGTGTTAAACTGCCATTTGTGAGTGAGTCTCCGCGATTATGGATTAGACGGTAGAAAACTGGTGACTTCCTGCAAGGTCGTTTGACAAGCCACAGCGGCACAATCCAGAAACAGTTGGGTAACAGACAACCACGCTGCCACGTCTCGGAGAATCCGGAGTCTCATGAAAGCGACTCGGGGACGTCAGAGGCAATCGGGCATGTTTTTGCTACTGGTAAACAAAGGAAAGGCGGCCACAGACAGAGCACGCAGGCTGGAAGCTGTCAGGAGATGCCCTCACCTGATCTCGAAAACAATTGGAATCCACGTCCTTATATGGTCCTGGTAAGAGACTTCCTGCTGATGCTCGTCGATCTCAACCTCCGCAAGGATGCCTGTGATCTCCTCCGCAGAGAGCCGACAGCTCGCCACCACGTCAGCATATCTTCTTTCTGCCGCAGCAGCTGCAGATCCAGCCGGCCCCGTCGCAGAGACGGAAGAGTTACCGGGGCCAGTCTTGCCATTTGGTTCGACTCCATTGTTACCGTTTCCAGGACCAGGAGAAGCTAGTGGACGTCTGCCCGCTGAAGTGCCCCCTCCTTTCGGAGAGCCCTGGTGGTTAGACGTCCCAGTAGGGCTACTGGGCGGAAGAGACCCCCCGACCCCGCCCCCTCGCGATGGGTGCTGCTGGGACGGTGCTTGCTGCAGCTGGTTGGGCGAACTGCGTGAGTTTTGTCCGAGATTACTCGACCCGAGCGAGGCAGTCCAGTAGCGCATCGTCGAGATGAACGTCTGGATGGATATCATCCCTGTCGGCGGGAGACACCGGTGGGTAGACGCAGGACAAACAATGTTGGCCGTGGTCCTCAGTTCTGACATATATCCAACTAGCGATTTTCGACTCGAACACCAGCATTTGACAATGCGCAGCGAGATCACAGACTAGGGCAAGCAACCGGTACCTCAGTCCGTCTTTGTTGCGGTGCGCCCAAATAAACGTAATCCAGTAAGCGGTGCTGCCAGCAAGCACGCCTCGAAGAACTCACCTCTGCGCTTATCGTCGATGACAGTGAACAGATGAATTAGGGTCTTTTCGACCGTTTCTTTGTCCGGAAGTTCCCCCTGCAGACCGATTGCAGCGTGCAGTATTTTATTCACACGGAGCAACCGGTAGTCGAGAAGCCCCTGGTCACCAGATTCCGAGATACTCTCGACTGCTGACAGCGATGTTTAGTGTCTTTGTGTGCAGTTGTTTCGGGGCGCTGGCCTTTGCGATAGAATCCCCTCGTAGGAGTGTAGGATTCATCAAGGGGACCAAAGAAATACTATTTACTGCCTGTGACCATCCGAGGTGGCGGGCGTCACTTTCTGGCGAGGAGCGACGGTCCACTGGTCGGTTTGAGGATCCCTAGAAATGCATGTGCACATACTTACCCGCAGACTGACTGTCCTTCAGGACCCACCTGTTCGGAATCTTCGCTGCTGTCTATCTTTTGGGCATCCACCTCTTTAGTGCTCTGCTTTCTGCGGCCCTTGCCGCCAGTAAGTCCCTGCAGTTCTTCAATCTCGGCGCGGGCTGCGGCATCCGCTGCCTCTCTAGCGATGCACTCAGCTGAAACAGGGAGACGAGCCGCAGTGCTGTAACATCGTCCTACTAGTCTCACACGCTACTGCATCTGCAGAAAGCTTTGGTCCGGGTGCGCGCGGCATTGTCCAGCGGGTCGTCACCAGCAAGTGTTCGGTTACCGCCGTGGTTGCAACAGACTATGCCTCGGGAACAGGCGTGAGATCACAAATTGTAAGCCACGGCAAACCGTCTGTGCGGCCCGCACCTCTTTCCATAAAACGAGTGCAGTCGAACAGCTGTGGCACGACCGTGCAGACGACCTGAACCAAGCAAGACAACCCACGAGAAGGCAAGCAAACTGGTGCGCGCCCCCCTGATGGTACTCTGCGGGTTCACCGTCTCTGGGAGAGCTGTGCTCCCATATGCAGTTGTCCCCCGCATTTTCCTGATCTCAGCAGCTCACATCCTTGAAATGGGAACAGTGGACGAGTCCGTAACGATCAAATGTCAGCATGCATAGAAGCGCCTGCAGAAAGCCAGCGTCCAGAAAAGGAATAGAGCTCCTTGAAGTGGCTCAAAGCCTTGTTGTGTTCTACACTTGCCCACCCATGTGGTGACTTCGTGCCAGTTATGCTCCAGCTCTGCCTCTTGCAGCGTGTCCCAACTGTAGAGCTGGATGCCGTGATAGGATGCCCCGGCCTAAGTTATCGTGACGGGCTCAAGCACTCATCCCACTTCGGTTGAGGGCAACAAAGAGGCTAGCAGGCTTGACCTTACGTGAATCTGCATCCTTGAGAGACACAGCTGGGTCCCACTGAGGATTTCACGGAGAACCCAGAGTGGGAGAAAGGAGGCCTCATTACAGCCCAACTGCGGAGACAGACGCCAGTCAGAAGGGCAGCACAGCAGTTCAGACCCATTCAGGGTTTGTTGCTCAACAGAAAGCTCCGCGTCCCGTAACGGGGCGTTCTTTCAGTTGCAACATACACCTTGTTCAGTGCGGCAACGAGTTCTTCATTTAGCGCCTGGTTGTCGACTTCTAGAACAGCGTGGTTGATGCTCTCTCTTCTGCGTGCATGAGAACAGGAGATCACACCGAAGCACTTGATGTTCATTCCATGGTGCTCACGTACTCATCGAGCAAATTCCTACGCGACGGCGTTGTAGTGAAGTACCGGCAGCAAGCAGCCACTCAAGTCTTCATTCAAGTAGATTGCTGGGGTTACTGTCTCGACTCCGAGTTACTGGCTACGCGACACGATCCACAGGTTCCCTCGAGCGATCCTGCCCAACAAGCACCTTATGTTCCTGTATTCCGCCTTTCGCGGACCCAGCTGGCGCATCTGTGCCCGCGGTCAAAGGAGCCTGGCCTGAAGTAGGCCAGTTGAGGAGCTTGGCCAGCGGGTAACTCCATCCACCTGTTGTCGACAGTAAAGAGGCCCAAGTAATGGCCGCACAGTGTCCTAACCGGGGAGCGTTAGGGGCCTACCTGAGAATTCTTAGCATTGTCGGGAAAGTGTAGAAATCAACGCAGCCGCTTTCGTCTGTTGGTGCTATCTGCATCAATAGTGTTATTTCCCGTGCAGAGAACCTGACAGCGCAGGAGCACTCGCACCAGAATGTAATGAGACAGAATCGGGAGTCGTTTTCATCAGACCACATTGTTGGCCTGACGCTCTCAGTAGTTCCGACGATTCCGCTGGTTGGGTACCCAGCGAGGCCGTTGCGTGAGGGCTCGTCGGTCAGCGACACTGATCCGAACGTGCCACCATCCGTAGAAAGGCTGCGGCCGGTGCCCATGAGTGCGTCAGAGCGTACCAAGGGGCACAGCTGAACGGACCACCGTTGGGTGTCCTCAGTTTGCTGGAGCAACAGACGCGCCACTCGCTCACCTTTCGGGCCGGCTCTGCAGGCACTCTAAGAAGGTTCCTCGCGAAAGTTTTCCTGCCACACACCACAACACCGTGCATAGTATCCTTGCGTCGCCACCCGTCTCCTCGAGTTCAACAGCTCGATGTTGGAGACCGGTGGCAGCGCGCGATCGTTTGCTTCTTGAAGCCTGACGATTCAATCTTGACACCCCACATCCAGGACTCTTCGACACTCAGCGCTGCCACCAAAACGTATGCAGGAAGATAAGTGGCGCTGCACTGCTGACGATTGAACGTCCCTTTATCAGTTCACTCTCGGACAGTTTTTTAAGATAGGAATCGGGTTCGCAGAAAACGGGATTCACCAACACACAGGACGACGGCTGCGTCTGCTCCTTCCAACTGGCCTCCCACGACACGTAATTGCACCTTGGTGTCTTACCGGATGTAGCAGCAGACGCGTCCGCGGACTCAAATATCTCCCGCATTACACTGTACCGCATGAGACGCACATGCTCAACGGAGTGCAGGGTTACATCTGGAGTGCGGTTCAGGTGTACGACATCTGTTCGACAACACCGGGAACGAGGAGCTGTTTGTCACAGAGGGGAGAATGTACATCCGAGAAACATCGAAGTGCTCGGTACGTTCTGGCTTTCTAGCCCGGGTGTTACGCATGGCGAAAGCCGGCAACGGGTGCCCCGAAGTAACACACGCAAGTAAGACGACTCTATTGTCTGCATTAAGTGTNNTTAAAAAATATGAATATGATCTGCCACCATGTTACGGTACGTTCCCTCTTATCCGCTCCTTTGGGCGTCAATTCTGCCTCTCTGCTTCTTTTCTGGGACCACCGGGGGGCGCCGGGGGGCGCCTCTTTGAAACTAACCGCCACGTTTCTTCCATCTCGTCTTTGTACGAAAGCTGCACCGCCTCGTCAGTCACATGACAAGGGTTTGCCCTGCGTTCCCATCAGACGCACATACTACTTAGCTCGGCGAATGAGTCTGAAGTGATGCCACAGCAGTGACTTGTTTCCGGGGCTGAGCTGACTAGCAGCATACGACACTATTGTTTTGTTGCGTGTGAATTGGAGTGCGTCAAGTCGTCGTGTATGTAGGGTCCTCAATGTGTCGCACAGCAACCTCAATTGATTACCTGCTTGTCGCCTTGCGCCTTTCCCTCAGAATCCGGATGATGTTGGGAGCTTGCTGGGAGCAGCGACAAACAGGGAATTCCGATGAAGACATCTCTTGAGAAACGGCAAAGCCGCTAGGACCAAGGAAGTCGTCTGGGTGAGTGTGACTGTGTACTGTGGCACTGCAGCCCTCCAAGTCCTTCAGCCGAGCCTCTTACCTCGACGAATTCCCTGTAGTTGATGTAGCCCTGACGATCTTCGTGCGCGGCAGAGGCGAGAAGAAGCAAGAGGTCCCATCGCTGAAGCCCCAGCGGCGATGCCAGCAACAAGTCAGCAATCGCTTTATGAGGCAGCTTTCCTGAATTGACCATTGAGAGATGCAAGTGCTAAGAGAGACAGTCAATGAAAGAAGACTCAACACCTCGCTGTGGCACGGAAGGATGCACGACGGCAGCTCCGCGCCGAACGAGCTGACGACTGGGAGAAACGCTTCTCTGAGTGATAGGGTTTGCCCGACCTCAACTGGGAGCGTTTCTTCCGAATAACAGTCACCTAGCGACCTCCTGACGGCATGCGACCCCGCAGCCTTACCTTCTCTTTCCTCGTCGGCCGCGTAGAAAACCTTCTGCAGGATCTGTTCTAGTGGAAGTTCTTCTTGAGGCGTTTCGAATAGCATTCGGGGAGTGAGCAGGTCTTTCTCGCCGAAGCGCGATTCCCTCTCGGCCTCCCGGGCCGCTTCTGCCGCGGCTGCGGCCAGGGCTTCGCGTCGCGCTGCAGCACGGGCTTCGAAGTCCGCCTGCTGCTCCTCTTGGAGACATGCCATTTTCTGCTCTTGGATAAGATCGCTGACGCCCGTCGGCGCAGCACTCATGCGACTAACTTCAAACCTGTGGGTCGGAGACAACAACTCCGGTATTCCTGCTAAGCTTCACTCGTTGTGGCCTTTGTAATGCAACGCCAGAAAGAGTAACGCTCTTCCCTGTGTCGGTTGCGGATTCGTGGCTTGGCCAGCGGCGGATCCGATTAGCCCTAATATCTTCAAGGAAAATGCGTTAGGAGGTGCCTTCTTCCAAGAAAAAAACCGAGTGATAGCAACGCGGCCTCAATCCGGCAAGCTGTATCCCTAGCAGGCGGAGTGATCCGGACAGATTCACCTCCTTAGTGAGCGTGACTGCAGTAGCTGCAAATGTATCTCCCGATATCCTTACGTAAGAACAAGTCCTGCTTCATTCCACGCCTCCGGCCGCGTGCCTTGCGTGTGAGCGGGCTCCCTCGGGGTGGGTGCCCCGGCATTTCGCCTCAGGCTTACGCTGTCCTTAGGTTGTGCTGACGCCGAAGCTCAAGCTTATCTCGTATGATCCTGTAAAACAGCAAAAGTGCAGAAACATAGAGGTCGGTCACGTGGGGTCCACACCTGTTCCGCGCATAGCGCTGGTATAAGGAAAGCCTGGGGAAAACCACATGTATGCAGTTTCTCACAGAAGCCCAGGCCGCATCTCTGGGGACCTCCAGTTCCGACAGCCAAAGCGTTGCACAAGGCTTCAACCTTCTCACAAAGTGCGTAGCTCAGGACGGCCTTCCGCGGCAGCACTTGAGACCTTCACATAAGGAGCTTGCCTGTCGATCCATCCTTCGAATTTGCCAGGAGCGAGCGTGCGCTCCAGTGTATGCTTGAGGTTTTGGCTTTCGAACCAGAATACAAGGCCAGGAGTCTGTTCCGACTTAGTGGAAGACACGGAGGATCTGCCAGCGGTTGAGAGGAGTTCAGGGCCTTCTCTGCCTGTCAGCTGGCTCGCATGTAACTGCTGTAGAAAACAGGGTTTCAACTGGAAATGTACGTGCGCCTCCGCCTCCGGGACCGGCTTCGCCGGTGTCGGGTTGCTGAAAGTTACTTCGTACCTGTTTCAGACGGTATTCGGCATCCCCCGGGAGGAGTGGTTTCTGTGCCTGCGAAGTATCGTCTGATCTGCCTGTACGGCTCTTGGTGTGAACTGACAGCGGCAGGGTCACTGCCGGCGAAGAGAGAAAGTGGCACGCGAGGCTGTTTCGGAGAGACTCTCATGAAACTGAAACGCAAATTGACCCACTTGTCGCGTCTGCCTCGGCTCAACAGCACGGTGGCATGCTCCGACGCTGCCGCGCCGAGCACTTGTCAGGCTTACTCAAAAGCATCCTCTACTGGATTTCGCTCGACAAACTGAACCGTGAACTCGTATCTGTTCGCAAAACGCAGTTCACTCTCACTCTCGCTACAGCTCAGACGGCCCAACTGACCGGTGGTGGAGGCGTCGCCTGCTTTGTGAAGTAGCATTGTCTCTTAAGTGTGGACGAGAGCTCCCGAAATATAGGTATCGTTTGGAAAAAAGTCTACGGGACGGGAAATGACGTGAACCTGCAAAAGGCCCTACTCCCATGGGACGTTCTCATCTGGTCATAGTAACGTTGGTCTTCTGCTGAACTTCTATACTATGTGATACGTGGAACCTGCCTGAAGAAGTGCTTCGCCGAACCAGCAGACGCCGAGCGGAATGATAGGAGCAGACTCCGGCGTCGGGGACATCGCACGGCTAAGGTACATGTCTTCATTTTGCTGCGGACGGCCCTGCCTCTTAGCGGACGCTTCCGATGTTCGGTTTCACCTACTTTTTACTGCAGTTCTGGACAAGCTGTACAAGATAAGTTCGGCCGATCTGGGCGAGGCTGTCTGACGACGCCAACAAAGAGAGACGGGGAATACTCGGGACTGTCTTGGAGGCTTCCATCGTGTGTGGGCATAGGGCGACAGTACGTGAAGGGGAGTGGAGAAAGGGAAAAGAACGCTTGGACCGCGTAGCGGCTAGCACAGAAGGTAAAAAGCACCTCGGGGACAGAGCGGCAAGCAAACCCTTGACTCCAAAAGCGGATGTAGGGATTCTTCGGGCCAGCCCGCAGTTGCGAAAAGCCAATCCCGCATGCGAGCACACGCCCCCACTACCGCGGCAAAAGTGTGCGCCAGTTGCGGTTGCCTGTTGCTGCATTGAGTGCTTATATCGAGTGCGGGGTGAGCAGTACCGCCCTGCACTGTTCTCTACTCGTCGCCAGCGGGTTGCAAGACAGAGGAACCAGGAATGTTTCAGCCGGCCGTCGTCCGGGTTTGTTGACTCTTGTTCGCGTAAGCCGCCAGTGTAACGTCGTCGCTGCGACTCTGCACCGCCGCCCTGTATGCCGAGCCGTGAGTGCCGCACGGCCTACTGAGTGCCCTGTCGTGAGCGACCGCCGGTGAGCCGACTACGGCGCGTCTCGGTCCGTAACAGAAAACGTGTCGTGCCTTTCATGAACAGACTGGATCGACTTCACTTGAGTTCTTGCGGCAACCTTTACAGCCGGACGCTGGAGGGTTGGGACGCGCCCGGCAATGTCGTCCGGTGCACCGAGGTGCAAGAACTTTCCGGAGTGGTTGCCGTCTTTTGGGATCCTGATGTTAAGCAGCGGGTAACTCGGGAACTCAAAAATCGCGAGTTGGGACAGGGGGGTACGCGTGAAATCGGGAGGGGCCTCTTGCGTGTAGCAAGAGGCCGTCCCAAGCAAGCGAGGACGCGCTCCGTTGTCTCTCTTCCACGTGGTTGGGTGTCGTTCTGTCCTGACTGCGAAGAGCAGCTAGCTGGTTGGTGAGTGGTAGGCAAAGCAGTCAGTCCACCCGGAAGTCCGCAGGGCTGCCTCTGAACACTTTCTGTCAAAAACCTCGCCCCGAGGACAGGCCTTTATTGGCGGATCCTACGAGGTCCGGAAGTTGCTTCACGAGCGACGGGTGCAGTTCCGGCCCGGCACGGGAGCAGTCTCAACAGTCTGCGGATCGTCATGTTATGCGGCGGCACGCAGTTCCGCAGGCGGAAACAGTAAAGAACAGCCTTACCTTCAATTAAACCACCGAGTGGCGTTAAACTAGTTGCGGAAAAGTAGGGTCGGCTCCCAGGGGAGCCCGAGCCGGGCCTCATCACCTTCTGCCGAGGGCAGCCTTGTCGGGCTGCAAGGACCTTCATACGTTCCGTAGCTTCTGTCGCTGGAGGAAAGAGAAGTAACACCTCGCCAGCCCCCATGTAAACTGCCGTTCTCCGTGGATCTCTTGCGCGTACTCGAAGCAGTAGGTCCTGACAAAGAAACACTGTGTGCCGCAAACAGATGGAGTGGGACGCCCGCTTCCTGGTGTCGGGCCAACTTGATGCAGCAGTCTTGCTGTTCCAGTCGGCTCGAAAAGAGAGAATAGTTGCACGTTCGTTTTGAAGCGGTTGTTCGAGACTGGATATATCCGGCTTACGTACCTGCACAGTCTCAAACAATCCTGACCTTTTACCTGTTCCTCGCCTTAGTGCCCACGTTGCTTGGGTTACTACCGGTGATCCTCCGCTTTGTAGCATGTGACGAAGATCCTTCAGGACGATGCAGCCGTAGACTTCGGAAGTCCGCCGCGCTGGTTGTCAGGTGTGCTTGTGCTTCGCAGAGATATCCGAATATAGCTAACAATCGAGTAATCCTACAGATAAACAACAGGAAAGATGCGGAGGGGCAGCGTCGCTTAGTCTTACTCTGAAGAGGATTGCTCATGGATCGCGAATACGTAGTATACGGACGCACGCAGTACATAAAGATGACTGCATCTATGTAACACGAGAAAGAGGTTTTGTGGTGTATGACTGAGTAGAGTGTATGACCGTCGATCAACGCTGACGTCGGTACACACAAAGAAAACACCGGGCGAGCTTCAAGAGTGAAAAGCTCTTTTCTGTGTTTCGAATCTGGGGTCTCTCTTTTCATGCACAGGCAGCACATCCTCGTCCCCAATGCCGAGTGTGGGAACATCGGAGAAACAGGGAGGCTTCAAGAAGCGGGTATGCGGTTTCATGTGGTTCTCCCAGTAGCGACGATAGACTGAACTGGCGCTACTGGGGAGAACCACACGAACCCGCATACCCGCTTCTTGAAGCATTCCTGTTTCTCCGATGTTCCCACGCTCAGCATTCGGGACGAGGATACGCTGTCTGTGCATGAAAAGAGAGACCCCAGATTCGAAACACAGAAAAGAGCTTTTCACTCTTCAGTCTCGCCCGGTGTTTTCTTTTTGAAAAGAGTTTCAAGCTATTCTTCTTTGCTTTTGTGGCAAGATGTTGCACTCGGATAGCTCAGTAAGAAAGCGAGGGAACACGGCTAACAAGACGGCAGCAGCAAGAGTAATTCTGGCGCGCAGTCTCGGGCGGCGTAATTAGCGGTCACGACGTAGTCAGTTCCGCCTCCTACGAAAGCAAGGCCGGAATCCGCTGTGTGCGCCCGATGAATCGGGACCGCTGTGGGTCAGGTGGCGTCACCCAAGATGGCATGCCGGCCTAAACGTCACCCTCCTGAATACAAGGAAGGCAGGCAGAAAGGCTTGCAGGTTTTCTTTTATCTCCTTGGTGAAATACGCTGTCAAAGCGTGGAGACCTGTGGCACCGGTGAGAAATTGGTAGAGACCAACTTTCGGCGTGCAAAAGACCGAGGCCGCCGCAAGCAACCGTTCCACGCTGTCTCCCTCGAGTTTGGCTCCAAAAGAGGGGCCGGAGAAGTGCGGAACATTCCTTTGAACTAAGAGAGGCGAACTAAGATGCGAGAGGAAGAGTGTCGTGAGCTTGAGGTCGGCCTTGTACGATGAGAGGGTGTTCTCTGCCGAGGTCGCTCCGCAGGAGAAGACTTCAGCCTGAGGCCCTAGGCGGTACGGTATTGCTGAGAACGCAGCCGGACGTCACAAGGAGAGCTCTACTTCGACAAGTTACTCAGTTTGTAGAGACAAAGGGAATATCTGCCGGACTGCCGAAAGCTAAACGCT
>NW_027158035.1:0-569 GCF_002600585.1 Cystoisospora suis
TCCTTGTGGTAGTTTAATTAGTCGAACAAGTATAAAAAGCTCAAACCTAGACTTACCTTGAGTAAAGATCGGGGGGAAGCCTGTGTCCGAGTCCGATAGGAGCCGTGGTAGCACGAACTAGCTAGCAGGCCAAGGCTAGAAGGCTTAGACCAGGTGTGTGTGTGAGCTAACTCGACTTCTGCAGGAGTCTCGGAGTGTTCAGTGTACGGGCTCGGTGCCCAGTGTAACCCGTGTGCAGGCCCGAAGTCCGGGGAGACCAGTGAGCAGCCCGGCCCGGAACCGGACCAGCCGGACAAGAGAAGCGCAAGCCCGGGGCACCCTCCAGAGGCGACCAGTGGAACCCGGTGTAAAGACCAATGAGAAGACCAATGGAAAAGAAAAAGATAAGAACAGTTTTTCCTTCTTTTTTTTTCTTTTTTTGGAGAAAGAAGTTTTCCAGGTTTTAGGAAAGCTGAAGGGGAGGATTTTACCCTCAAGTTTGGTGTTGGGAAAGCGCCAGTCCCTGTTCGGAGAGGAAATGTCAGGGCGTGAGAGCTGAAACAAGCGAACAGGTGTCAGTGAGGGTGTGC
>NW_027158035.1:676-963 GCF_002600585.1 Cystoisospora suis
TTTGGGAGTCGAGTCTTGAAGGGATTATTCCCCGTGTGTTGTGTTTTCGAGAAAAGAACCTGGCCAGTTGAATTTGACTAAAAGGTGCGTGAGAGCATTGAAATAGGTCTCAGAGGAAGACCGCTTACAAAATCCCGCTTGGGGCGAGCGAGTTGGCAGATGAAGCTGAGGGAAAGACTGTCATGAGCTCTCCAGCCCTTCCCCTTGCGTCCACAAGCTAGCAGCCTCGTCCTCATTCTACTCGAGCACATGATCCGGACCTTACTCTATATTCACAACGGCTACTG
>NW_027158035.1:983-1432 GCF_002600585.1 Cystoisospora suis
CTATCTCAAGACGCCCCACTGTGCCTGGGTCAAACCGGCAGTGCGGAGCACATAACTTGAGAACCGTGACAGTATATTAGATAACATTATTAATTGGTAGCACCGCATGGTTATGCTAACTATCGAGGGTTCTGAATGCTTGAAGCTTGTGTTGATCGGCTAAGTGGACGTGGGGAACGGGGAAATTGATTGAGCTGGACTAAGAAGGGGGAGTGTTGGGGTGAAAGACCCTAGGAGGTGAAAGACGATAGAACGGGGACACAGGGAAAGGTCACAAAGATTCCTGAAGAACATTTGGAAACCCCCCCCCCTTTCAACATGGAGCACACAGAACTAGGAGGAGAGCTTAAGAAGGACCTGATGGAGGAAAATAAGGACCGGGAAAAACGTGGTCTTGGAGGAGCTTCCCCGGGGATCGAAGGATTGGAGAGGACCTTGGGAATAGGACG
>NW_027158035.1:1828-1960 GCF_002600585.1 Cystoisospora suis
GGTACTCCCTATCATTGAATGAGGAGGAAAGACCTTATGATTGGAAAGGGCTGAAGGTCATGCTGTTGGAACAGTTTGGGGGATACGACCTACAAGGAGCTATTAAAAGGTTGAGGAAGGTCAAACAAGCGG
>NW_027158036.1:0-423 GCF_002600585.1 Cystoisospora suis
GCAGAATTTGGCAAGTTCGTTGCCATCTCGGTGCTGCTGCTCGTATCCTGTCTCAATAAAGGCTTCTTCCGCTGACGCCTCGAGATCCTCCACTGAACACACCGTTAAATAATGAGGTGGCGAATCCATGTCAAATTCAGTGGCATTCTTTGGACAATCACCCCAGAAGTCGAGGGCAGGGTGTTTAATCATCCAGTCTAATATCTGCTGCAAGCGCATAGTTCCGATGAAGTCTTCCACTATTTGCGAGGATAGATGCGGAGCAAACTCGGTACTCATGACTTCGAGGCGCTTAAGATAATCCGCCAGCTCCTGGGCTCGCACCATAGCGCGCTGCCGGAACTTGTGCCAGCGTACAAGAGTCCTAGCCACCAAGGAGTCGAGAAAGGCTCGGTGCAGACTCTCTACCGGAGTACTCGCTGA
>NW_027158037.1:0-5901 GCF_002600585.1 Cystoisospora suis
TACGGCAATTCTTGATGTAATAATCCGGATCTTGTCCAGCATATGCGGAACCGTAGATCAAGTGACTATTCGCGTCACTCTTCCTCGGTTCGAAGCAGTACCAGGTGACATTCGAAGGGCGTCCCTCCACGGAACAGTACTTCTCTCCCTCCATCCTTTGCATTGTGACGTAGAGTATGTAACACAGGTCCTTCTCGGAATCGTACACAAACGGATACCGATACTCTGTGTCTTCACCACTTTTACTCTTCGCTCTCGTCTTATACGCGAACTGAGCACACCTGCCGAGGTCCGTTGTCGCGGTGACTGCAAAGCAAACAAACACATCGACGGAGCACGCCCTCCAACCCAGGAGTGATAAAAATTGACGTACTTCAGCCAGACCAAGAATACCGAACGACATACAGAAAAGAATCAAATGCACGGAAATCTAGTGCACGAATATATTCAGCAAATGCTGTCCAAGGTATCCCAGCCAGCACTAACGGCAACAGGCATGCTTTCCGACTTCCTCTCTGACTGCAGTACATGCTCGTGATAGCATGCGTCAACGTCGGAGAAAAACAACTGCTTTACGCTGCCTGCTTGACGTACTAATAGAAGCCTTTCGGAGAAGTTCCAGAGGAAAAGGAGACAGCCGCTGCCCAGCAGCTGTTACAAAATTCATGTTGAACCCGCCAGGCAGCGGGTTGCCAGTCTGCTTATACAGAGAGAGTGTCGGAATGTCCTCCAAAAAGTTGTTGGGGTAGTGTGTTCGTGGCGGTTGATGAGTCTGGATGAACTTTCCCCACACAGGACAGCGCCCTGATGCCTCCCTGTATGTCTTGCCGTCAACGACCTTGCTCTGCCCGAGATCAACGCTTACACCAGACCCTGTAAACACATCAGGTGACTCCACAAATCCGATGCGGCATCCCTAGTCAGAAGCGTCAGCCTACAGTGCCTAGTTCGCTCACGGTCAATCGCCAACATCAGGTACTGAACCTGGCCGCTTCTACAGCACTACAATACTGAGAGAGCTCCAGAAATTCCAGCAGGAACTCGACGCGGAACAGGAACGGACTGAAACACCAATACAATCCGGCGATCGCCACAGGCGAGCGGTACATATCTGAAGCTAGCGCGCGCAACGTCTCGTACGTCTTAGGTGCTCTAACACTACCAGTGAACAACACAGCAGTCCACGACCTCACAGGTGGCTGCGAAGAAGCGCACCCACAGTTGTTTTATCCCGGTTAGTGACAATCACAACATACGACAATCTTCTCGACGCTCCGAGGCGACGTACCGTGTTTGAGCGGAATGTTGAACTTCTCCATGAATGCCTTCAGCTGAGGCGTTTTGAATGGATTGTCTGATGCAAGAGATTCTGCCGCTAAAGCACCTCCAGATCTTACTTTTGTGGATAAACTTGTCGCGGGCACTGGTACCCGTGAAAGAGCAAATAGAAACACACATTCCAGGGCCAGCCACCTACACCTGAAGAAAACTCGGTGACAACGCCCCCGCCACCTGGCCTTCACAACAAGGGACTCTTCCACCATGTTCGAACGATGGAGGTGATTCACTCGAGCGTCCGAAAGGAATGAAGAAATGAACTTTCCGTCCGGTCAATCAAAAAGGATGAGACACTGGTAACCCTCTCGTCAGCAGTAAACTTCCAGTGAGCCACAAGAAAAAGCAACTAGCGAGGCCAAACCATCCGTACGGAACGAACTCTACGAACCTGTTGGGGGCAGATTCCACCAAGCAGCCACACCGTAACACAAGTTGAGCTGACCCGCGCGGTCTGACTAACAGTAGGTGGCGCAGGCACGTGAATATCCAGGTGCAGCCGCCAGTGTCTGCACTGCAACTTGAACGGATAGACTTGCACCGGCTACGGAGTCCTGAACGAACAAAACCAATCTCTAGTCTCTTGCAGTCGAAGCGCTCGGAATGCCGTTTACTGGAAAGGGGCTGTGAATTGAAATAAGGAGACGGAAACCGGACAACCTCAGTCCTCGGTCACAAACAGCAGCGCTTCCGAGAACACAGGGAAAGCAACACAGCAAAACCCATACTGCAAAATTAGATCGCCTCCCGCCAGGTATCTCACAAAAGCCAACAGGGACCCCGAATCCACGACAACAGCAAGCAGATCTGAATGCACGAACTGAACGCTTCAGCTCAATGCAAAACACCGCCTAATCTGGCAGCCGCGTCTCAGGTGAACGCGCTTCAAGCAGCATCAACGCGGAACGAAAAAAGGTAGGCTGAAAGCTAAGCCCGAAGAGAACTGTCCGGACGGGCCTCGAGACGCCAGAAGCGAAGACGCAACTGGGAAGTCGGTGCGATCCATGCAAAGAGACGCCCCAGCCGAAGGGTTGTACAACGTGCCGTCTCTCTGGCCCTCTCGGACCCGGAGCTGTTTTGCCTACGTGCAGTTTTGGACTTGTATAGGCCATCAGTCGGGACTGACGAGGGGAGGGAGATCCGCTTTTCGCTGGGGACTAGACCCCTTCGTGACTCTGTGTGTTTTCCGCGCCTCGAGCCCCGTTATCAGTCCCGTCTCAGGCCCCCGTGGCCCGCCCTCGATCTCGTACTGCTGGGTTCAGAATGTCGGCGTGGACTTGAACAGCTCCAGGACCACTGTTACTTTTTCCCGGTAGCTTCACTAGAAGTACGAGTTTTTGCCAGTAGCCGGAGCTGCTCCAGCGCTCCCGCCTATAGACGTGAACTGGCTGTGGCCGTGGCCGTGGCGGGGCCAGGAATGAGGTCGCTGTGATCGAACTCCAAGGAGCGGCTGCAGCTGCTCCGGAATATGGCGTCGACGCCAGTATGGTCAACGCTCCAAAAGAGCTGTTTTGCTAACGCCTTCTTAATGTTGTTCCATTCTCGTTGCGTTTGCCGACAGCTGCTTGGCCTGCACTTTCTCTCCAGCCTCTGCAGACTACGCTACTCTGCCGTGGCGGCCAAGCCGAGTCACTATATAGTTCCCGTCTCTAACGCCGATAACCGGATCCGTCTCATTGATGGGTCCATAGGGGGAAGACCTGCCATCTCAACTTCGTCATGTGTATAACGAGCTGTTACTGGCTGTGCTTTGGACTGGCTGCAGCGCCAGTGATGCTGCTCTTCCGCGGTGCACGCGTTCTCGTTCGCGTTCGTCACTGCGCGCACGTGATCGTGATAGGAAGGTCCCTTTCAAAGCGAGGGCGCACTTCTGCGTGTGGTTGGTTAAAAGCAGCGGCGAAGGTGACGCCGCACAGCGAAGTCAGGGGAATTCTTTCGCCATCACCGCACCGGACTGTGCGCAACAGAGGCGGCGGCAACTCCACAGATTAAAACACAGTGATCTTTCCCATTCATTGCTTGATCAGGTCATCTTGTCTGCGTCTGTTCCCGAAGAGGACGCCCAAGCAGATCACAGTCATCCGCACAACCACATTCCGCATGACTACCACAACGTTTCGCATGCCTAGCGCCAATACAACTGCCACTGCTCCGTTGCAGCGGATCCAGGTATGTCTTTGGAGTCACGCATTCGAGTCCGGCTCCTCTTTATTATCGGGGGCGGCATTGCCCTTGTCTGACTCGCCGTGACTGGCTTCACGCGCTGGAGGCTTCTTGAGAATAACGCTGTACAGCATGTGGACGGTGATGAAGAGACTTAGCACGAAAATCGAACAGCCTAGTGACGCTTCAACAAGGCTGTAAATGCCGCCATAAGACACCAGAGTCGCCTTCAACCAGTTATACTCCGAGTCATCAAGTTCCATCACAAACTGCTTCGCTTTACCCAGGGCGGAGGCAGTCGACCATAGCATCAGATATTTTCTTGCCTCCGTGAAGAAACGGCCGAAAACACCCACGTTGATCAGCGCGAACACCGTGACTAAGGCAAACAAGACTCCCAAGGCTACCGCCAGCACGCGGTAGCAGCACCGCAGCTGACACTGTACGACGCTTACCATCACCAGGAGTCCCACGAACCAGATAATTCCGAACGCACATACCTGGGGCAACGCGGTAATATAGAGAACGAGGGGACCCGCCATCCCTATCAGAGTTAAACAGGCTAAGACCGCCGTTGCTCGCGCACCGGTGGTGCCCTTTGATGAATATGAAAGCCCGGCGCCGTATGGTACAAGCAGAGCCAACGAAATCACGCTGACGTACATTATCATTCCTTGGTTCTGGTACGCAAAGATCTCGGAGTAATGGGTCGACTTGTCCTCGTCGCGATCGTGTCGGAGGAGACGAAGTTTCGTCCGTTGAAAGTTGCCCACCTCTGTTAGGACATAGCCACCGCAGGCTGTTGTGCCTACCAGGAGTAACCCGTTGACCACTGTCACAACGCTCATCGGACATAGAAAACACGACGAAACTAGATACCCCAGCACTGCGAGGGAGCCCGTCACCATAGCAAAAATCAGATGAAGGACTCCGCTTGAATCGAAGAAAACTTTAGTTATGAACCTGATATGGTATTCATCTGTATCAGGTTTGTTTTTGCTGAGCTCGCCATTAGAGAGAATCCAAGGTCCATCATGGTGCCCTGCTCCCAACAGGAGCAGAACAAGCGCCACAGTTACCTGAAAGCTCACGCCGATTCCCCACGCCCCAAACGCCGGGCTTTCGTACCCACCTGAGGGAGCGCACTTCCCCATAGTTTGTTAATCCCCGGTAGGCCTAGAAACAGCAGCTCACCACAGAGTTGAAGCCCTGCGGCTGGCCTTCACCACAATAACTCCCGCAAAGGCCAATGCAAGCCCCAGGACATGCCGACCCTGACCGCAAAAACTGGTAAAGCAGTCCAAGCGAAACAGGATCACACGCAGTCGACCTGTTATTTTTCCCGGCTTGTTCTAGAAACGGCAATAGAATGACAGGAACACTCTCGCGGAGCGCTGAAGAACTCGGCATTTCAAGGCACGGGCTGCCACCGACGGACGGCAGTTACCCTCTGTACACCACTATCTGACTATTCTCGAATCAGCATCGAACGACGGCGTGCTTCTTCCTTCCTCTTGGGGAGGCAGCCCCTCCGGGTCGAGTACGTGGCATGGCTGTATATTCCTGGAACAAACTGACCGGTGTCACCCGGGAACACCCCTACAAGTCAATCTGTCAGAGACGCGGAACAACGACCCGACATTCCACGTGGACCGGCATAACAAGGATCTGGACCAGCGGTGTCTTTTTCTGGAGACAAGAGGAGGGCACCGTCTCCGCCTTACCCGCGCATACAGAAACTCACTACTGCTTGCGAAGCGGTGGCCCACCAAGACAAACAGTCGTCGTGCCGGCGCTGCTTGTGACGGCTTTTCTCCTCAGCAATGCTCGCGCACACTCGCCCCGCCGCTGGGTCAGGCACACCCGCATTATGGGGGACAGGTGGCTTCAAGGGTCAGTAACAACGCAGCGCCGGAGTTTTCTACAAGTGCTTAACTGACTCCGGAGGAGGCATGTTTCAAGTCTCAAAATTAGCCTGCGGCGTCACGCCTCTGGGGCCGACTGTATCGTGGCTAGAGCCACACTTGGGTACGGGGGCCGTTGCCTAGAACCAACGCTCTAGAAGGAAACCGTCGTCGTGCGCGCCCGACCGCTTTAATGGCGGGTTCGCGTCCCCTTGGGCATAGGATTGAGCAGGGAGGAGCACATAACCGCTGAACAGGGGAGAGCCGTAGGTGGCTCTGGACCACACGATGCAGCAAGGTCCTAACGCGCACAAGCGCAAGCCCTGGAACTAGCGCAGAGGACAGACGTTCTGCCGAGAAGCATGAGCCGACAACAGCACGCGTGATCCACGGTCTACCGTTCGCACTCGATCTCGAGCGACTTTGGACGGGCGACCGGCTCTTGGTGTAACGTTGCGATGCGACTCTTAACATCGCTCTGTATGCCGTGCCACCAGTG
>NW_027158037.1:5933-7124 GCF_002600585.1 Cystoisospora suis
TACAGAGTGCCGGTCGTGTGCAACCGCAGATGAGCAGATTACTGCGCATGTCGCCCGCTAATGGTGATACTTGTCGTGTCTTCGGGACTGGGATATCCGGAGTTCCTGCGCCAATTGCTACATTGGTGGCACTTCGAAAGCTAAGCCATCGCAAGGACGCACGCGTAGCAGAGATAGTGCCTTGAGACAGTGTAGTGGCGGCAGTCGACGGCTTCTGTAGTCCTGCAGTTTGCTCGAAGGGTGCTCATCGTCTCGGAGCAATAACGGACTACGCTCTCGTGGCGGAAGTAGCATGGACAGCAGCATGTCCCCGTAGACAGGTGCCGGTGAGGATTAGGTGCCCCGTGCGCTTTCCCGGGCTCCACAGACTCATTCACCTCTGCACGTACAAACCGCTACACATCCCTTAGTTGCCCTTCCGTGTCCCGTCCCGCAGACTACGGGAGCTGGCTTGGGCGGACTCGCATATCCTCACTGTGCTTGCTTCGTGCCCACGCACTCGTGGACACATAGGAGGCCGCCAGATAACGCAGCTACAAGTGAGCGTCGGACTCCCAATCTTAGCATACATCTACAAACCGACTACCGAGGGGGGAGAGAAACAGATACCAGGGAAACTCACGACACTGTGTAATCTGCCAATACCCGGACAGCGTTCCGACCACGGGATCGAAGTGGTCCCCCTCTGCACCTGGACAGATGCCGGTCAGCCCAGAGGAAAGATGGCGTCGGCCGCCGCTCGGCTCGAATGCCGAAGATCCGCTAAGGTGGAGTTCGCTGGCCAGTTAGGCTCGGATACTCAGGAGGAAAGGCCCGTCAAAGCGTGCCGTGGTCGCACACTTCAAGAGACGCATCCAGCACGCTCCGCGTAATGGTCTCCGCTACCGCGGAGGAGCTGTAGGCATTTGCAAGCAGCGTGTCCCGCAACACTATAGCTGACCCCTGCTGAAGTGGCTGTAGGTGTACAAGGGTCTTCGCACCGGCATACACTGCGGTGGTGACCACTGCGAGGGTGGAGCCGACTAGAGAATCGCAGACAAGGACAAAGCGCTGCACTAGCTAACCACTCAGCGGAACGACAACATGGGTGGAGAGCTGGGGAGCAACGGGAGACAAATCTTGCCAACTTAGAACCCCTGGATCGGTGACAGCTACCTGCGGTGTTACCTTCTGTAACGCCCTCGCTGCGAC
>NW_027158038.1:0-2576 GCF_002600585.1 Cystoisospora suis
GACCAACCTGGGAAGCTTTTCTTTGGGACTAGCTTGCTTTCCAGGACAAGCGTGGGAGGTAAGTCTGCGTGCCTTGGCATGTCTTCACAAGGGACAGCTTACGAGGGGGGGGACTCATGCTCGAGCATCCCGTGTAAGGCAGCTGGGTATTCCCCTGTTTCCAGAAGGAAAGGAGCTGTTGACAGTCCCTCATATGTTATGGGTCACTGCATCGATTTTGCCTAGAAAGTAGGGATGGGAGCACAAACGACCCGATTGCCAAGAATAAACAAGTACAGCCAGAAATCCAGTCCGCGTGTAAAGGCGAAGAGAAAACAGCCTAGAAGATCGACAGGGCAGACGCGAGTCCTCAGATCAAAAAACAGGAAAACTCAAAAGCCTACTCAGATCCCAAGGGGAGCCTACGGTGACTCCCGGGGCACACTTGATGGTTCGAAGCTGCCAGTAGGTTAGCGGGCAAAATGGTGCTCGGGGTGGACTGACTGCCAAATGGAGCAACCAATGTGTGAAGTCCGTTTTGAGGGAGGGTTCCTTTTGCTTGGCGCGCGGCTGGCTGGGTAACGACAACCCTGTTTGGACTGCGGAGAGGCTGATCGGAGCAAGAAAACCTTAACAACGGACAGATGCGCGTGAAGAGGCAGCGAACCGCAGCATCCAACGTCAGAGCCGCGTGTCTGTACAAGGTAGCTTCCTTGTAAGTCGCAAAAATGAGGACAAACTAGCGAGCACTCCTTCCGCTTCGGAGACTACACAGTGGTTCCTGGTCGGGAGCGGACTGAGACACGTGTGTCTTGTATCTGGCTCGCTAGGATTTCGCAGTCGATACTCAAGGGGCAAAGCTGCTAGGTCCCGTTTCGGCTCACTGTAGCTCTACAACAGCCTCCATGTACTGCCGCACGCGGCTATGGATGGCCAAGAGCCCTCTGTAAGAAAGAACGACAGCAGCCAACCATCAAGGACTACTGCCGCCATTACTCCTGCGGCGCAGGGGGTCATCCCCCTGCACAAATAGGTTTGTGTTGGGGGTGAGAACTCAGAACTTTTAGGTTGTGTGTGTGCTCATGTCTTGCACAGCTCGTGATCTGTGCACTGGTTACGCCTAGACGGCAGAATCGACCGATTGTTTGTTCACTGCTTGGTGGCCCTATAGATAATTAGGGGAACTGCAGCTATAAATGTTTGGCCGATACCCGGTGGGAATGGTAATTCTATCCAGGAGGCATCAGTTATGGGGTGCAAAAAAAAAACAGTCTTGTCCCCGAAGCACCCGAAGAAAGCGGAGATGAGCAGTAGTCCACTTTCTTCGAGGAGATGTCACTTGTGCTGGCCAGCCCGTCTCGATTTTGCACTGCCCCGGCATTCACCCGAGGGAGCTGCATTGCTAGAAAGGCAATCCTGGCGTGTCGAGACGACAGTTCTGTCGTTCTGGGTGCGGTAGCTGCTTGATTCTTCTTTCTCTTCTTGCCGGGGACTAGCGAGCGGGTGTTTCAAAGAGCCGCCTGAACCTAGGTACGGCAGCTTTCCCCCTTCGTTCGGTGTCTTACCCTCGGAGCGCACACACTCCGCAAAAGCAAGAAAGTGGTTATGCCAAGTTAACAGGCGAAATATATTGTACGACATCAAACCGGGCAGCTGGCCATTGCCATGGGTGGGAGAAAGAGACGGTCAGCCCTGGAAGCTTTTATGGTACGCACAGCAGTCACGACTGCAGCACGAAACTGCGACCGTGACACTGGAGAAGATACTTTGAATGAAGTAACAGAGCCAGCAAGGCTGACTGGCGTTTAGCTGGCGGCAGCTCCAGCTCCACCCGAGAGTCACATCGGGTTGAGACCACGAAGTATTTTTCCTAAGTCTCCGGCTCCTGGACAGGAGACTGGGGAACCTGGAGGGCGTTTGCAGTGCTAAGGGGTGTAGACACTCATACGGCGAGCAAACGAAGGTGTTGGGCCCCCTGGTCCGAGCGCCTTCTTGCCTGGCGTCCTTGGGGAGGGCCTAACGTTGGGAGGTCTGCTGGTTCGCCCAAGCCTCGAGCTTCCAGCGAAGCCGAATGCGGTGTAAAGACTTCTGTGTCTAGGGTTGCAGGCTGCCAGTGTCCGTGGGACAAGTCGCCAGGTACAGAGAAAAGAAACACGCGACCTGTGCGTGTCATTGCGTTCATTCAAGTCCGTCCGCGTTGGATCGCGCAGATTCGCCCCCAGAAGCGCCGGCGCCCTGTCACGTTTCTCGGGAAGACTTTCCTCAGAGCATTCGAAAGCATGTTATCTTTTTTGGCAGCCTTGGCAGGTTCTTGCGCAAGCGGGCTTTCGAATACGTGGGTGCCGTTGTATGGACCGACTGCGGGATGCCGCCGCGGAGGGAGAAATCCCGGCCTTCGCCTTCCCCGGGTACGCAGGAACTCGCCACCGCGCGTGCCGTAGCTAGCGGAAAGTGGACGGTGGCGCAGAATGCCATAGCTGTGTGTTTTTGTCGAAAGCTGCTCCTTTTTTTTTATTCGCGGGAAACAGGCGATACTTTGTGATTCGCACGGCTCCTGCACAGGAGAAACGGGTTTTCAGTAAACCTCGGGCTTGCTT